>NC_030418.2:37510484-37689791 GCF_001660625.3 Ictalurus punctatus
TTTAAAATTATTTCCCATCTCCTTTATCCGAGGGCATGGTGGCTTAGTGGTTAGCATGTTTGCCTCGCACTTCCAGAATTGATTGTTCGAATGCCTCCTCCACCCTGTGTGTGTGGCATTTGCATGTTCTCCCCCTGCTTCAGGGGTTTCCTCCCCAGTCCAAATACATGCTCTGTAGGATGACCAGCAATTGTTTGTATTGTGTGAGCATGCGTGTGATTGTGCCCTGTGATGGGTTGGCCCCTGTCCAGGGTGTCCTCCGCCTTGTGCCTTGTGCCTTGAGCAAGTTATCTGGGATAGGCTCCAGGCTAAGGATAAGCGGTACAGAAAATGGTTGGATGGTTTGAGGAAACATTATCCTAGTCCATCCATCCATCCATTTTCTATACCACTTATAACCTTTAGCCTATCCCAGTGAGCATGGGGAACAAGGAGGGGTACACCCTGGACGAAGTGCCAATCCATCACAGGGCACAAACACACACACATTCATACACCCATTCATACACTATGGACATTTTGGACATGCCAATCAGCCTACTATGCATGTCTTTGGACTGGCGGAGGAAACCAGAGGAAACCCCCGCAGCACACGGAGAACATACAAACTCCATACACACAGGGACACATTATCCAAGTGTGATTATTAAATGAACAGGCATGTAAAACTGCATCAAATTCTTTTCACAGTTCCAATCAGGTTATATATTCCAGTATATATCTGAAATATTAAGGTCAATAGTGATTTTTCTCCTCTTGTAATCATTTGGCTGAACACATAACATATTTTGGACTATTTACCCACACCCACTCAAATTTATAAAAAAATCTATTTTTGCAAACAAGTCATAGGATTTTTGTCATATGTTCACAAAATTGATGTCAAATTAACAGAGTTTAATCCTCAATAATTATCAAAAACATGTTGAAATTTGCAAACAACATAGGCCCATGTTCTAATCAATCCTAAGAGGGCAGAGTTTCATTTACTAAAACTGCTGTAACTGAGGACTGGTTGTATATTTCTGAAAGGTATCATAAGGCCAATATTATGAGGAGATAACCTAAAAATTGTGGTTTGGGTGTCAATGGGGGGTGAAGTTAATTTGAAATAAGAGATAAAATAAAGAAATTAGACAAAAATTTGGTGCCCTGCATTCTTCTGCTAATCTGTAACTGTATTTTAATTTCCATTGGGTTACTTCTAAAACATGGCTGCCTTTAGCTGTTCAGCTTTCAGCAATCTATTACACAATTTCAGACATTTCATACGTATGAAGTTTTGTGAGCAATTCTCACAAACCCTGATAAGTTTGTAAATCTATGGATGTTTTATTGTTCATTGTGACATGGCAAGAATGGGCCACTTGGGCATGATATTTGTTGAAAGTGCTTGGACCCCACAAATTGTCGCTTTTTTTGTGTAGCCTCAAAAACACTGAGTACACTGAGAGCAGTTCAGTGATGATACAGCACGTTTTATTACAGCACGAGGTACTACAGCTTCAACACATACAGGGTCAGGTGTACTGAGCCGTTTTACCTGTTTTCAGACATATGTATTAGTACCATGCATACAGTAATGCAAAAAGTCAGTAGGGCTGTGCAATTTTTTTGGCAGATATTGCGATTTTGATTTCAATCACGATTTTGGCAAAATATTTCCTTGCTCACACATTTTACATTCATAAATGCATTTCGGTGTCACATCATGTCTCTACAACAGACATGAGGCAAAATATATAGGAATATGGGTAATCAAACCACCAAAACAAAAAAACAACCAAGACAGAACAATCTCTCAAAAACAGAAACTAGAATAATGACAGAAACGAGCTGCTTTACTGGTTTAAGAGTTTTTTGCTAAGAAAACCAGCATGTGTACCATTTCATCATGTTTCCTCCTTGCTAAACATTCTCTCTGATGATGAGCTTGTAGCAAGAATACATAGATAGTTTTGTGCAAGCGCTGCTCAATCTTGGGAAGTTGATCTGATGTAGTTTCCAGCAAAGCAGAGGATCTTCCTCACTATCAGTTGAGGGAGTAAGCAGGTAGCTGTTCACCTCAGAGGCAATGGCTTCTTCCAGTTGCAGAGATGCTGACACAGCTGAGACAGTCTTGAAGATGCTTCCCAAAGACTTTTTTGATTTTTTTCTGATGAAGGTAGATCAGTGTCCATGTTCTCCCTGCCTGTAGTGCTCTCAGAATTCATTGCATCCTATGAGATAATAGAAAAGACATATTACACTGTTTATCTAGTATAAAGGCATGACTGTCCCACTCAATTTACCCAAACAACCCACCTTGTGTGAAATCTCTTTCATATCAGACATCACCCTGGCCTTGATGTTTGGAAGTTTATCGACAGCAATGTAGTTTGTCTTGGATCTACAATCTTGGATCTATGAATGATGCCATATCCAGCAGTTATTGGGTATCATCATCCTTATAGTTTTTATTGACATAGTCAAGAATTTTGGATTTTATTACCTTGATCAGGTCAGAATCCTCATCCTCCACAGCCAGTATCTTTGTGTTGAATAGATGAAGAACTGGTTTAAGATATGACACACTGACATAGTCCTCGCCGGACAGGGCATCTGTGAACTCTTGAAGTGGACTCAGTGCTTTACTCACAGATTCAAGGACATCTGTGTTCTGCCATTGTGGCACCAGGTATCTTGTTTTATGGTCAGCTGAAAGGACCAGGAAATGCGAAGTTCATACTTAATTGCCCAGATGAGGACGGGTTCCCTTCTGAGTCTGGTTCCTCTCAAGGTTTCTTCCTCATATCATCTATGGGACTGTTTCCTCACCACTGTTGCCACCGTCTCGCTCAGTAGGGATAAATTCACACACTTAAATCTGTATATTTCTGTAAAGCTGCTTTGAGACAACGTTAAAAGCACTATACAAATAAAATTTTATTCAGTTGAATTGTGTTTTCTAAAAAATAAGCCAAAATTTAAATTAAAAGTGTCATTACTTCGAACTTTTAAACAAGATATGAAATTTCTGTTTATATTTAAAAGTCATCCTTGTTCCGTTTCTTATTAATAACATGATTATTAAGGGCGGTTTTTACAGGGCTGTTTAGAATACTCTATTCTGATTGGTCAATAGCACCATCCAGTGGTCTATGTCTTTTCTATCGCTATCCTGTGCAAACAGAATGAGCTTTAGAGAGTTCAGAAAGTGTGTTACTCCCTGCTCTCATGTTATTACAGAGGGGGAGAGGCACATTTTTTGTGTGAAGGGTATACAAGTGAAAAAAAAGGACGCTGCAGCACGGTTTTTCTCCTGGATCTCTCGCTTCTCAGAACCTCAGGACTCTGTATTGGCCCTGTCGGGTCAGCCAGCCGGCTCAGATCCTGGGGATCCTGTATGGACCTGGAGGGGGAATCGGAGATGAGCGCTGCTATATATATATATATATATATATATATATATATATATATATATATATATATATATATATATATATATATATAATATAATATATGCACACACACAAACCCAATTCCGAAAAAGTTGGGACAGTGCAGAAAATGCAAAAAAACTAACAAAAAAATCGTTTGAAATTTCAGTTCATTCTGTACTATATTGAAAACACATTATTAACACATTATTTGATGTGTTACTTTGTGAATTTAATTTATGTTTGAAAATATACACTCATTTAAAATCTGATGACTGTAGCACACTCCAAAAAATTTGGGACAGTCAACTGTTCACCCCTGTGTAACATCAGCATTTCTTTTAATAACACTTATTAAGCATTTGGATGCTGAGTGAAGACACCAGTTGGTTAAATTTAGCAAGCGGAATTTTCCCCATTCATCCGTTATACATTTCTTTAGCTGCGTGACTGTACAGGGTCTTCGCTACCTTATGTTACACTTCATAATGCACCACACGTTCTCAATGGGAGACAGGTCAGGACTGCAGCAGGCCATGCTCCTCCTCCTGCATTAAAAAAATGGTCGGGGCTGGACACCATGGTACACATGTGGCTGAGGTCACGTCTGTATGCCTGTCCCCCGATCGCTCTGGTCCGAGGCGAGAGTTTGCCAAGACCGAGCTGTCTGTTGCTAGTAGCATCTGAATAGCCAGCTCAAATTTGGTTCTCTGAGATAATAGCACTCCCTGGGAGATTCCTATTCACAGAGATCTGTTGTCTCAATCCAGAGGGTTGATTTATCACCCTCGGCCAGAACTATGGAAACTGTGAGTTGATGATTATGGCTTAAAGCTCAGGGAAATGAAAAATCCATTTTATTTTATTCCATGGACATCCAAAAGAATGTAGAAATAAATGTAAAATGTGGGCCCAGTGAAACCAATTTTATATATATATGGAAATTCTTGGCCGAAGCCGAAACCGAATATAATGAAAAACTTGGCTGAAAGCCGAAGGCCAAATACCGAACACATTTTTTTGTGTTTTTTCCATTTATTTTGCCATTTTTTCACCATTGCATAAATTAAATAGTCAAAATGTGCTTTTTAATATTTTGTTTTGCTTTTGAAAGAAAAAAATCAATTACAAAAAATACAATTTCAAAATATTTATTTAACGCTGAACATTTTTTTTTCATTCCAGCAGGCTACCAACAAGGCACAATATAACTTTAAATAAATAAATGAGTAAAATAAAAATATTTTGATGTGGTCATCTTTGATCGCCCCTTGAATAGCCTATGTTAGGCCTATAATTGACTGCTGAAAGAATGTAACACTCTGTAGCCTACAACAAAAAATGCATTAAAAAGTGTATTGACGAGTGCAAAAAATGGTTATAATCGGTTATATACGGCTGATTATATTGGGGGATATATAAGGCTCGCGTCCCTGTACACCTCGCGGAGTATTATAGTTACTATAGTATAGTTAGATACGTTGTTAATGTTATGTTCCTTGATAGATTTAGTTAGTTTAAACTACAGATTAGTTCATTTAGTCCCCGCAGGTTTTTCCGCTCCGAGTCCATAGTACTATTTCATGTTTCTTGTTTTGTGTTTTGACCCTGTTTTCTGTGACCGCGTCTTCGATTCCTGCTTTGCCCCATTTATGTTTGCCGATCGCCTGACCCTTTGCCTGTCTTGACTATGTTTTTTGGATTACGATTTGGATTTGTCTGCCTGCCCTTACCTGCTTCCGTACTCTACTCCCTTACGTTTCGCGACGTGACAGAATACTCCGGAACCGAATAAAAACAAACCCACGTGTCCACAGTAAACTTCCGTCAACATCCGAAGAGCACGTAGCTTGTGCACGTAGCTCGTGCATGCGCGCGCCCCCTCATCGAGGTCGTGACATTCGCGCGTCTCACTCTGGTTGCTAGGCTATTTGGTCACGTCATCAAACACGTCATTGTTCGGTCATATTTATTCAGCCTTTTCACTTATTTGGCCGAACACCGAAAATGCTTTTTTTGCTATTTTTGGCCGAATAATTTCGGTTGCCGAACATTTGGTGCATCCCTAATATATACAGTATCTCACAAAAGTGAGTACACTCCTCACATTTTTGTAAATATTTGATTATATCTTTTCATGTGACAACACTGAAGATATGACACTTTGCTACAATGTAAAGTAGTGAGTGTACAGCTTGTGTAACAGTGTAAATTTGCTGTCCCCTCAAAAAACTCAAAACACAGCCATTAATGTCTAAACCGCTGGCAACAAAAGTGAGTACACCCCTAAGTGAAAATGTCCAAATTGGGCCCAATGTGTCAATATTTTGTGTGGCCACCATTATTTTGCAACACTGCCTTAACCCTCTTGGGCATGAAGTTCACCAGAGCTTCACAGGTTGCCACTGGAGTCCTCTTCCACTCCTCCATGATGACATCACGGAGCTGGTGGATGTTAGAGACCTTGTGCTCCTCCACCTTCCATTGGAGGATGTCCCACAGATGCTCAATAGGGTTTAGGTCTGGAGACATGCTTAGCCAATCCATCACCTTCACCCTCAGCTTCTTTAGCAAGGCAGTGGTCGTTATCATGCTGGAATACTGCCCTGCGGCCCAGTCTCCGAAGGGAGGGATCATGTTCTGCTTCAATATGTCACAGTACATTTTGGCATTCATGGTTCCCTCAATGAACTGTAGCTCCCCAGTGCCGGCAGCACTCATGCATCCCTAGACCATGACACTCTCACCACCATGCTTGACTGTAGGCAAGACACACTTGTCTTTGTACTCCTCACCTGGTTGCCACCACACGTTTGACACCAACTGAACCAAATAAGTTTATCATGGTCTCATCAGACCACAGGACATAGTTCCAGAAATCCATGTCCTTAGTCTGCTTGTCTTCAGCAAACTGTTTGCGGACTTTCTTGTGCATCTAGAAGAGGCTTCCTTCTAGGATGACAGTCATGCAGACCAATTTGATGCAGTGTGTGGCATATGGTCTGAGCACTGACAGGCTGACCCCCCCACCCCTTCAACCTCTGCAGCAATGCTGGCAGCATTCATACGTCTATTTCCCAAAGACTACCTCTGGATATGATGCTGAGCACTCAACTTCTTTGGTCGACCATGGTGAGGCCTGTTCTGAGTGGAACCTGTCCTGTTAAACTGCTGTATGGTCTTGGCCACCGTGCTGCAGCTCAGTGTCAGGGTCTTGGCAATCTTCTTATAGCCTAGGCCATCTTTATTTAGAGCAACAATTCTTTTTTTCAGATCCTCAAAGAGTTCTTTGCCATGAGGTGCCATGTTGAACTTCCACTGACCAGTATGAGGGACTGTGAGAGCGATGACACCAAATTTAACACACCTGCTCCCCATTTACACCTGAGACCTTGTAACACTATCGAGTCACATGACACCGAGGAGGGAAAATGGCTAATTGGGCCCAATTTGGACATTTTCACTTAGGGGTGTACTCACTTTTGTTGCCAGCGGTTTAGACATTAATGGCTGTGTGTTGAGTTATTTTGAGGGGTCAGCAAATTTACACTTTATACAAGCTGTACACTCACTACTTTACACTGTAGCAAAGTGTCATTTCTTCAGTGTTGTCACATTTACAAAAATGTGAGGGGTGTACTCACTTTTGTGAGATTATATTCATAATAATACTGTTTTGAATATTAAGATCCCCCCCCCCTACACACACACACACACACACACCTCCAACCCCCCAAGTCCTCTTTTTAGAAAACCAGAGTATAGTCATCCTAACTTTTGTGATGTTACCAGCATCAGGCACAGTGATTATTTATTTATTTGTTTGTTTGTTTGTTTGTTTTATTAAAACAAATCATTTTGCTTTTCTCTTGACTTTATTTACACGTGACCTTGAAATAATCCAGAAATAATCAGATTGCATTACTTTCATATTGTGAGACTTGGATTATGTTACTGATGACATTTTTTATGAAGTAATTTATAACCGTAACGGAATAAATTTTTAAAGTTATATATATATATATATATATATATATATATATATATATATATATATATATATATATATATATATATATATATATATATATATACACACACACACATACACATATAATATACATTCAAATTTCCATGGTAATCTCTTCTGCTGAATTGTTCTTGTTGCCTATAGCAATTCCAAATTCACTCTCAACATCACACTTCAGCTCTCATGAAAAATAAGTAAATTAATAAATCATGAAATAAAGAGGAAAAAAAGAAAAATATTTCATATTTAAACATGGAGCCATGAACTATCCCCCACCCCCTCCCCTGCACACACACACACACACACACACACACACACACACACACACAGTGAGTGTCATTGTTAGTTCTGTAATTTGCCTTCATTAGAACAGAATGTTAGTGAATGATTGTGTGTTTTCCTATTAAACATATGTAGCAGATAAACAGTAAACAGTTCTGCAGTAATCCTCTGTGTGTGTGTGTGTGTGTGTGTGTGTGTGTGTGTGTGTGTGTGTGTGTGTGTGTGTGTGTGTGTGTGTGACATACTTTATCAGTAGACATTTTCTGACCTCAGTGTTTGTGAAGAGGCTTGATGCCGCTGTGGGTTTCCAGGCGGACACGACATCATTCTGAGGTGTGATGAGATCAGATTCCAGCATGTCCAAGAAACACTGATTTAATTTCCTTACTATTGGACCTGGCATGTGATGAATTAACCCAGGTTTATAATTCAGTAAATAAGAAACACCAGTTTCTATTTCAGGCTTGTGTTGTGACCAGCCAATGATCTGCACAAATATTTGTTTATTATCTGTGAGTGTTTGGAAATAAAAGTGCAAGTGATATGGTAGAAGTAGTGAGAAACTAAAAATAGATAGAGTAAATACATATCATCCAATCAGAGTACAAAATACACAAAAGGACCGCTGACAGAACAGAAGTTTGTGTATAAGGAATTTGATCCTTTTCCAGCTGTGAGGAAGGCAATTCTATACCTTCTGTTAGGAAAAGAGAAACATCTAGATCTGATCACTGAGCTATGGAAGATGTCACCCCTGTCTAACTCAATGAAGAGGAGTTGCAGTTGCTTATCATGATATTTTAGGTGTCACACAAAAACCTGGACATGCAGTCAATGTATTTGAATTTATACTAAAATAACTTAATCACAAAAAACAAGTCGACCCAGTTGTTTCCAATAATTATTTTCTTCATGAATTTGTGGATGTCTTCTCAAAACCAGTTGTTATGTAATTCAGTTCAGTTTTATGTGTATAGCGTGTTTAACAGTGGACATTGTCCCAGAGCAGCATTACAGAATTATATAAATTCAGGATATAGATTTTAAATGTATGAATTTATCACTAATGAGCAGCCAGAGGTGACGGTGGTGAGGAAAAACTCCCTGAGACGATATGAGGAAGAAACCTTGAGAGGAACCAAACTCAAAAGGTAACCCGTCCTCATCTGGGTGACACCGGATATTGTGATTATGAATAAACACACCCCTTCTATAAATGTGCTAATACTACATGCTCAAATAGTTTCAGGTGAAAGAATACAGTTAAAATCACCAGTGATTACGCTGTGTTATCACTGCCATTCAGCGAATTTACCAAAAAATTGTGTAAGGAATCATTAGATTGGATGGGGGAGGTATATCCTTGGTATCCTTCCGTCTTCGGGAGACGATGGTGTAGCATCCGTTTCAGGTGAATTTATTTGAACCTTCTCGAGTGGCTGTACAAGCCAGCCTGTGAGTGGCAGTCCCGGTTGCAGTTGCCGCAGACAAATTGAGTCGCACGCTGTCGCTGAAATTGCCGCGCCTTCCTCCTGTCTCTCTTGTCAGCAAGGTGCTTAAACTTGTCCTTCTCAGTTGGCAAAATGCCAGGCTGTACGGTTTTCAGCGTCCTTCTTGCAGACATCTTTGAATCGCAGTTGGGGGTGTCCAGTTAGCCGTGAACCCTCAGCCAACTCACCATACAGAAGATCTTTGGGAATGCGACCTGGATCCATTCTTCTAACGTGACCAAGCCAACTGAGATGCTTCTCACAGAGGATGGCTAACATGCTGCTCGTGTTGGCGTGTTCCAGAACTTCTGTATCAGGTACCCTGTCCTGCCACTGTACATGGAGGATGCGTCGCAGGCACCTCAGCTGAAAGCTGTTGAGCTTCCTCTCATGCCTAGTGTAGGTTGTCCAATTCTCACTACTGTAGAGGAGTGTGCTTAAAACACAGGCCTGGTAGACACGCAGCTTGGTTTTCACAGTAAGGTTGGAGTTTTGCCACACCCTGTGATTTAGTCTGGCCATAACACCTGAAGCCTTGGCAATCCCACAGTTTACCTCTGCATTGGTGGAGAATGAAAAGGATATAGTCGGTAGGTGAAGCGCTCCACAACCTCCAGGTTGCATCCATCTATGGCAATGCTGGGAGGATGGTCTGTGCCCTGAGCCATGTCGTTGGTCCTCTTGAGGATAATGGTCAGCCCAAACTCCATGCAGGCGTGGGAGAGGTGACTGACAAGCTGATGTAAACCTTCCTCTATATGTGAGATCAGGGCTGCATCGTTGGCGAAAAGCATCTCGCGTAGGAGTAATGCAACGACTTTGGTCTTGGCACGAAGGCGGGAGATGTTGAAGAGCTTGCCGTCAGACCTGGTGTGTATGTAGAGTCCCTCACTGCAGTCTCTGAAGGCATATTGGAGGAGCATGGAAAAAGTGTGGGCGCAAATGCACAAACTTGTTTCACTCCGCTGCTAACTGGAAAAGCGTCAGACGTTACACTGTTGAAGCAGACTGTGCTGTGCATATCCTCGTGGAATTTGGTGATGACTGCCAGAAGTTGTGGTGGACATCCAATCTTCTTCAGTAGTTTGAAAAGTCCACTCCGGCTAACCCGGTCAAACGCCTTGGTAAAATCAATGAAGGCGATAAATAGGGGAATCTGCTGCTCTTGACATTTCTCCTGAAGCTAGCGTAGTGAGAATATCATGTCTACGGTTGACTGGCCAGCTTGGAAGCCACACTGAGACTCTGGGTAGACTTGAGAGGCTAGGATCTGCAGACGTGTCAGGAGAACCTGAGCAAATATCTTTCCAATGACGCTCAGTAGGGAGATGCCCTGATAGCTGTTGCAATCACTACGGTCCCCTTTGTTTTTATATACCGTGATGATGTTTGCATCTCGCATGTCATGTGGGATATATCCCTGTTCCTAACACAAGCATCAAAGTTCGTGCAGGGGCTGGAGTAGTACAGGTTTCCCACTTTTCAAGATTTCTGACGGGATACCATCGCTCCCTGGAGCCTTACCACAGGCGAGGTGGTCGATGGCTGTTCTGAGCTGTTCCGTGGTTGGCGTTGTGTCTAGCTCCTCCATGGGCGGTAGGTCTGGGATGGCATCCAGAGCAGTCTTTGTAACAACGTTCTGGGTTGAGTACAACTCAAGGTAATGCTCAACCCACCGTTGCAGTTGCTTCCCCTGATCCGTGATGACTTCTCCTGTCTTGGACTTGAGTGGGGCAGTCTTGATAATAGAGGGTCCAGTCGCTTTCTTGATGCCTTCATACATCGCTCTTACATCCCCGGTATCGGCAGCTGCCTGTATACTGCTGCAGAATACTGTATGCCAGAAGAGTTTTCCTCTTTACATCGGTTACAGGCTCCATATTCAGTTCAATTCAATTCAATTTTATTTGTATAGCGCTTTTTACAATAGACATTGTCTCAAAGCAGCTTTACAGAAATATCAACACGGTATACAGATATTAAAGGTGTGAATTTATCCCAACTGAGCAAGCCACTGAGTGGTGACGGTGGCAAGGAAAAACTCCCTAAGATGTTTTAAGAGGAAGAAACCTTGAGAGGAACCCGACTCAGAAGGGAACCCATCCTCATCTGGGTAACAACAGATATTGTGAAAAAGTTCATTATGGATTTATATGAAGTCTGTATGGCGTTAAGAGCAGCCGTAGTCCCAGCAGTCTGGAATTAAAGAAGATTTGAGCTCCATCCAGAGGCAGAAAGGATCTGGATCTCTAGTATCTCCATAAATTCATGTGGGGCTCGGCGAAAGGAGAGAGGGAGAAAGTAGAACAGAATGTAGTCAGGGTAGGCTTGAGTAAACAAATACGTTTTAAGCTTAGACTTAAACACTGAGACTGTGTCTGAGTCCCGAACACTAATAGGAAGACTGTTCCATAACTGTGGGGCCCTATAAGAGAAAGCTCTTCCCCCTGCTGTAGCCTTCACTATTCGAGGTACCGTCAGATAGCCTGCATCTTTTGATCTAAGTAGGCGTGGCGGATCATATAAAACCAAAAGGTCGCTTAGATATTGTGGCGCGAGACCATTTAGTGCTTTATAGGTTAATAAGAGTATTTTATAATTAATGCGAGATTTTACTGGGAGCCAATGCAGTATTGATAATACCGGTGTGATATGGTCGTATCTTCTAGTTCTAGTTAGGACTCTAGCAGCTGCTTTCTGGACTAATTGGAGCTTATTTATATTCCTACTGGAACATCCAGACAGTATGGCATTACAATAATCTAATCTAGAGGTGACGAATGCATGAACTAGTATTTCCGCATCATGTAGTGACAATATGTTTCTTATTTTAGAAATATTTCTGAGATGAAAGAAGGCTATCCTAGTAATATTATCTACATGAGCATCAAATGATAGGCTGGAGTCAATAATCACTCCAAGGTCTTTAACTGCTGCACATGATGAAACAGAAAGACCATCCAGAGTAACCATGTGATCAGAAAGAATACTTCTAGCTACACGTGGGCCTAATAAAAGTATTTCTGTTTTATCAGAATTAAGCAGAAGGAAGTTAATTAACATCCAATGTCTAATGTCCTTTACACAATCCTCAACTTTACTAAGCTTATGTCTGTCCTCTGGCTTCGCTGAAACATACAACTGTGTATCATCAGCATAACAGTGGAAGCTAATTCGATGTTTACGAATAATTTGACCTAGGGGTAGCATATATAAAGTAAAGAGCAGTGGGCCTAAAACAGAACCCTGTGGAACTCCAAAAGTAACCTCAGTACGCATGGAGAATTCACCATTTACATCTACAAACTGATAACGATCGGTGAGATAAGACCTGAGCCAGGAGAGGACTGTTCCCTTAATACCAACAACATTTTCTAATCTATCAAGGAGAATAGTGTGATCTATAGTATCAAAAGCTGCACTAAGGTCGAGTAACACAAGCAGCGAGACACAACCCTGATCGTAAGTCAGTAGAAGGTCATTTACTACTTTAACTAACGCTGTCTCTGTGCTATGATGAGGTCTAAATCCTGACTGATACATTTCATGAATGTTATTCCTATCTAAGTACGAGCATAACTGCTTTGCTACAACCTTTTCTAAAATCTTAGAGATGAAGGGGAGATTTGATATTGGTCTATAGTTGGACAATTGAGACGGGTCAAGATCAGGTTTTTTAATCAAGGGTTTAATAACTGCTAATTTAAGTGATTTAGGTACATAGCCACTGCTTAGGGAAAAATTGATTATATTTAGAAGTGGCTCAATTACTACTGGACCAATCTGTTTAAACAAACATGTAGGTACGGGATCTAGTATGCAAGTTGATGAATTGGCTGAAGAGATTAATGTAGCGAGTTCGGTCTCTCTAAGCGGAGCAAAACACTCTAAACATTGATCTGATATTGCTACATTGTCATGTAATGGGTTTATTACAGTACTGTCCAGTTTTAATTTAATGGCCTGTATTTCACGTCTAATATTTTCAACCTTATCATTGAAAAATTTCATGAAATCTTCACTGCTATGTAATGATTGAGTGTTTCTCTCTGTAGTGGTTTTATTCCTAGTTAATTTTGCTACTGTGTTGAAAAGGAATCTAGAATTGTTTTTGTTGTCTCCTATTAAGGTGGAGAAATAGAGTTTTCTAGCATCGCCAAGAGATTTCCTATATTTCAGTAGGCTCTCCTTCCATGCTGTTTGAAATATCACCAGTTTGGTTTGACGCCATTTACGTTCTAGTTGTCGAGTTGTCTGTTTTAAGGTTCGCGTTTGATTGTTATACCAGGGTGCTAATTTTTTTTCTCTAATTATTTTCCTTTTGAGTGGAGCCACTCTATCTAGCGTGTAGCGGAGTGTTGACTCCAAGCTTTCAGTCGCCTGATCGAGTTCTGTGTGATCTGACGGTGATCCAAATCTAATTGATGTTTCTGCGAGGTTATTTATGAAGCTCTGTGCAGTAGCTGATGTGTAGGTACGTTTTACGCGGTAGCGAGACGAGGTGGAAATATTATGATCAATACGTATTATGAACGAGATAAGATAATGGTCTGAGACAACTTCAGACTGCGGAAAAATTATAATATTTTCTATACTTAGTCCGTATGTTAGTATGAGGTCAAGAGTGTGACCACCATTACGAGTAGGCCCGATTACGTTCTGATTAATCCCTACTGAATCTAAGATGGACACAACCGCTATTCTTAGAGGGTCTTCCAGGTTATCAAAATGAATATTAAAGTCTCCGACGATTAATGCTTTGTCTACAGACACAACCAGGTTTGAGACAAAGTCTGCAAATTCACTAAGAAATTCAGTATATGGCCCTGGGGGTCTGTAAATAATAATTAGAGGAATTGACTTATTTTTTGTGGCTACATAACTTATACTGGTATAAAGAATTTCAAAAGAATTAAATTTATGCTTAGGTTTTTGTGTGACGACTAGATTTTGACTATGGATGAGTCCAACACCTCCTCCTCTACCAGTTGAACGAGGCTGATGTACATAACTGTATCCAGGAGGACTGGCTTCATTTAATGCTATGTACTCGTTTGGTTTAATCCAAGTTTCCGATAAACACATTAAATTACATTCCTGATCAGTAATGATGTCGTTAACAATAAGAGCCTTAGACGCAAGAGAGCTAATGTTTAATAGTCCTAGCCTCAGATCAAAAGTGCTGGCTGTGCATTCAATATGATTTAATTTTATGTTAATTAGGTTACGAAGATCGACTTTCCGAGATTTTCTATATATTTGAATAGCTCAGACACAGTCTCTATAGTATGTATTACCTTTGCCGGATTTTTAGTTGAACATTGATTATACTGAATGTTATTATTGGAAGATGTACTTACGGTAGGCAGTCACTTGGAGTGTAGCGCCTTGGAAATGTTGTCTGAAAGCAGTTCCGCTCAAAGGCTGCTGGGGTGCAGGCCATCAGGACGAAACAACCTAGGACGCTCCCAGAACAGATTCCAGTTATTGACAAACACCAGATTCTGCTCATTACACCAAGAGACTAACCAATCATTTAATGCTAGAAGTCTACTGAACTTTTCTGCTCCACGTCTGTATGTGGGAAGAGGTCCAGAGACGATGATCTTCGCGGTAGGTGATCTGCCTCGTACCGTCTCGATCAGGCTGGAGAAGTCCCTCTTCAGAACCTCCGTCTGCCGCAGCCTGGTGTCGTTCGTCCCCGCGTGCAGCACAACCGCTCCAATGCGCTCGTCCTTCTTCAGGATCCCGGATACCTGCGCAGCGACATCAAGGACACAAGCACCAGAAAAACAGTGTGTGCGCACCTTACCTTTAGATGAGGCTACACGGACGTTCCGCACAATGGAGTCCCCGACGATCACAGTGTTGGGTCTGGTCTGGCGGAGAGGGGCGAAGCGGTTCCTGGTTGGAATCTCGAACACCGGAGGTGGAGAAGGTCCAGCCCGCGCCTTTCGCCGCTGGTTCACCCAAGGCCCGAGGTGTGTTGGCGCTGGCGTGACGGAGACCACGGCTGGGAAAGTCCTAGGTGCACGGTCCCTGCACAGAGAAACACACGGCGTAGAGGGGCTGGGAGTGGAAATACCACGCTGTGTGCTTACCTTGGATATGTGAGCAGAGGCACAAGATGTTTCCAGCGCAGTTTGTCGCTCCAGCAGCTGGGCCTGCTTGTCGAGTAGGCCACGGATCTGCTTCTCCACATCCTCCAGTTCCAGCCGCACCATGTGAAGCTCAAGCGAGTCTTCATCTGCACTCAAAACCGGAGAGACAGCAGACATATTTGTTTGTTTGTTTGTTTGTTTGTTTTTTAAAAACAGAACAGCGGTAAGTGAGAAATGTGAAACGTAAACAAGGCTAGCGGTAGGTGATGCTAGCAGGCTACAGGCTACAAGCTAGTCGCGGATGTTTTGTAAAAAACAAAACAGAATACAGATCAAATTTGCGACAGCGCAACGTTACGATTGTTTTATTTAACGTGGTGTCAGTTATATTTGTATAACGTAAGGTAAATAATTTTAAAGTATAGAGATTAGAAGAAATTAATGTAAATTAATGTAATAGCGTTAGCTCGAAGGGTGCTGCTTCCTCAGTGACACTTCAGGTTGCCATATCCTCCCAGTTGGCTTTGTACCAGTCGGCACTTTTCTGCTACTTCTTACCATAATCCTGAGTGCTTACCGATCGCTGAGTTGTACACAGCTTCACAGATGTGTATCCATTTGGAGTCAATAGTACCATGAGGTGGCTTCTCAGTGAGGGCTTCTTGCAGCTTAATGATGTACCGCACAGATTTTTCTGGATTGTTTATATAGCAGGTGTTAATGCGAGAGCGACCTTTCTTCTTGGAATGGTGCAGTTTCTCTGGCAATACACGCACCTGGCTAGCCACGAGGGAGTGGTCGGTGTTGCAATCTGCACTGTGATAGCTGTGGGTGAGGAGAACGCTTGCAAGGTCCGCACGCCTGGTGATGACTAAATCTAATTGGTGCCAATAGCGGGAGCGTGGGTGCCTCCAAGACACCTTGTGAATCTCCTTACACTTGAAGAAGGTGTTTGTGATGCAGAGGCCATGGGAGGCACAATTCTAGCAGTCGCTGACCATTTTTGTTGATCTTTCCACATTCATGAGAACCAAGGCACGTGGGCTAGGCCTCATGATCAGCTCCCACCTTAGCGTTAAAGTCTCAAAGCAGATAAAGGCTTTCAGTACTGGGTATCCTGGAAAACACTACATGTAAGGCCTCGTAGAACTGGTCCTTTTCATCTGGAGTTGAGCATAGTGTCGGGGTGTACGCGCTGATGATGTTGGCTGGGCCAGAATCTGTAGACAAACGGAGGGAGAGGATTCTTTCTGTGCCTGATGAAGGTGGTTCGATGAAGGTGGTTCAATGAAGGGTACAAGCAAGTTCTTCACAGCGAAGCCAACACCATGCTCACGTGATTCGTGCGAGAGCTTCCCTTGCCAAAAGAACGTGTAACTAGCTTCTCTTATAGTGCCGCTGTCAGCCAGTCGAGTTTCCTGAAGACAGGCCATGCCGACATTGAGTCTTGAGAGTTCCTTGTCAATGACCGCAGTCTGGCATGCGTCGTCGATATGCTACAGATCAGCAGTGAGACCAGGACACATGGTCCTGATGTTCTAGCTTGCGACGCGAAGAGCTGAAGTCTTCTTGTTTTTTCCTTGCTTGCCTGGTGTCGCTAGAGTGTCCTCTCCATTGGAGCTACAAAAGCCTGGACAGGGTGATATGGAGGATCAGCTGTTGCCCATGCAGCAGACTCCCCCTCTCCACACAGCTGGTGGACCCAAGGGAATGATGAAAGCCAATACAACTTGGCACCAACAACATCTCAGGAGTTGCCGGGACAAGACTACATTTGGCCTTGAACTCCTGATTTGACCTCGAGGTTTACTCCTGAAGCCTTTTCCATGCCTAGGATGGATGTAGCCGCAAGGCAGCAGAGGTTTGAAGTTTCCTTCTTCTGTCAGCAATTGGTTTTAAGGCGCCAGTGACCCGCCTTTGCCCCTTCTCCTGTTTGCAAAAGCAGGTCCGCCAGGCTTAGAAAGTAAGCCACTCGAGCAGGCCAGGAGTTGGACTTGGTTTTCAGAGGCTGTATGAGCCACATGCCACGGGAGCATTTTTTACATGATGGGAGCTCAACATTCATTAAGGTGATAGATTCCCTACTCAACCCCCCTTTAAGCAGCACATGAACGATACAATAGCTTAACTGTTATAGAAAATCAATCACCACCTTCCAATTCAACAACAGTGCTGTGGTATAGTCATATCATCAGATCCTCACTAATTTATTGCTGATATTTCATGCTTCATCAGCAACGTGTGTGTGTGTGTGTGTGTGTGTGTGTGTGTGTGTGTGTGTGTGTGTGTGTGTACTTGTGGGCAGTTTGTGTGTGTGTGTTCTTGTTGTTTTGTATTATTTCGCTATAATTAAGTGTCATCACTTACTACATCATATGATGAGATGTGTAATTATTCAAAACAACAACATGACATCAGTGTGCTTTATTCTTTATGAACCTCGAGCTGCTCTGCCATAAACACACACACACACAGACACGCGTACACACAGTTACGACCTGCTCTGAGGACTTACACACACACGGTGTAGTATTTACATTTTTATTCACATTGTATTCTGAATTTCTGTGTGATATAATAATTGTACTGACTCTTTCTGTGTGTGTGTGTGTGTGTGTGTGTGTGTGTGTGTGTGTGTGTGTGTACAGAAAATGATCTGTCTGTGGTGGATTATCTTCAAAACATTTTTTCTGTTGGTAAGATATAAAAGTCATATTTTTTGCAGTTTATTTCCATGTTAATGAGTTTTGTTTGTGTTTAGGTGAGGGGAGGAGCTTCATCAGGAAGTGCAGAGGTAAAACTAATGACAATAATTACAGTCTGAATGTGCTGTGTTATTAATCACTTATTAAACACTAATAATGTGATAAGTGCTTAAAGGTTAGTGGGTACTGGGCCAGTCTTTAACTTTGTAGGCAAGTATCAGAGTTTTATATCTGATGCAGCAGCTACAGGAAGGAAGTGGAGGAAGTGTAGTAGTGTGGTGGTGTGGGAGAAGTTAGGAAGGTTGAAAACAAGTCAAACAGCTGCATCCTAGATCAGTTGCAGAGGTGGAATGGAGCTCAGAGGAAGACCTGCCAGGAGCGAGGAGCAGTAGTCCAGTCTCCTAATGATGAGAAACTGAACCAGCACCTGAGTGACTTGTGTGGATAGAAACGGACGGATCCTTCTGATGATGTAAACAGAACTCAGCATGATCGTGTCAGATTAGCAATGTGAGAGGAAAAGGAGAAGCAATTTATTGTTACCCCAATGGAAGCTGTTCATCATTTAGGAGCATGTAAGGAAAATGTTAGTGTTTAATCAATCTGTGTGTGTGTGTGTGTGTGTGTGTGTGTGTGTGTGTGTGTGTGTGTGTGTTTAGGCTGCAGGTGGTCTGAATGGTGGAGCCGGACAAAATGCAGCTGGAGCTATGAACAGCATGGTTCTTCCACAGGTGTGTGTGTGTGTGTGTGTCTGTGGCCTTCATCCTGAAACATACAGTACTTTATAAACAGTGTGTAAATAATAAACAGCAGTATGAGGTTTGGGATGTTTTCAAGGTGAACAGGAGAACTGAACACTTTCCTGATAAACATTTCTCTCTTAGTGTACGTGTTTAATGTATTGTGCATATATGTGTGTGTGTTTGGTCTTCACTGTTCACTGCTTTTCAGATTGACCGAATGATGTGTACAAACCACAGCTCTAATGCCTCGCAGTTAAAAATATTTTTAAAATAAATATTAAATATATATTTCCTATTATTTCAGTTGCTGCTTATTCAGCAGGTTCCTGCTCCCATTGGTGCAAATCATAAACAGGGACCAGGAGTTCCTGTGGTCTTTACAGTTCAGCAGCAGCAGGCTGGAGCCCCTAACTCTCAAGCACAGCCCAATCTGCCCGTGAGCACTTCAACATAATATTCTTTTTTTTCTTACAAAACAAGATTACTGTTTTATATTCATCCTTTTTCCTGGTTAAATTTCTAGCTGGTTCTAGTTTTAGCTTTACTGGCGCAAGAACTGAATGGAGTGAACGGACAGCAAATTCAGGTAAAAGCATGAAGAAAGATGATTTACAACATTTACAACATTAGCATATATATATATATATATATATATACACACACATATATATAAATAATTAATGTAAAGAAGTAAGATGTAATTATTAATAAAAAAAAGGGGGTGGGGGGGGGGGGGGGTGTACAGAAGTCTATATTTTTAGTGTGTTTTAAAGACATCTTGCAAAAGGGGGGCCTCTGTCAAATGTTAATGCAGTTGGGGGGCTTTGCCCTGGAAAAGTTTGGGAACCCCTGCACTATACTACTGCAATACATACATTGTGTGTGTGTGTGTGTGTTTCTCAGTTGGCGCCTGTTGTTGCTCTGAATGTCCAGCAGGGGGCAGCAGCAGGAAAAGCACGAGTGAAGGTGCAGTAATAATAATAATTTCAATTAAGGATGTGGTGTTTTAACGATGTATTACATAATAAATCAGATTATAAAAGGTGTATAAGCTGCCGTGAGTTTGCTGTGGAAGGTATGACAGATTAATTAATCAATCCATGGATAATGCCACGTGGATACTATAGATTTAAGTTACTATATTTGTAGAAGAGTAATGAATTTATCTGGTATCACTCAGAAGAGGGAAGGTTTTCCTGTGAGTCTGGTTCCTCTGAAGAATTCATGTCATCTCAGGGAACTTTTCCTTTACACTGTTGCCTCTAACTTGCTCATAAGGGATCTAAATCCACATTTGGGTTTCAGTAAAGCTGTTTGTGACAATGCCCTATAAAAAAAGCACTATATAAATTCAATGGAATTGAATACGTAGTAATGTCCAGAAATGTATAAATAATCTTCAGTAAAGTGTGCTTTTATATCGCTTTTGCAGCATTAAGTAAGTGACTGGCTATCTACACACATGGTATAAACACACACACACACACACACACACACAGCGAGAGAATGTGCGTTTATGCATATCTCTCTCATCAGGTGAATGAAGTTCCTTTGAGTCCAGTTTCTGATAAACACTGAAATTGTGGTAATTTATTCTCACAAATCAAACATTAAAACTATTTTTAATCATTGGAAAGTTATAGTTTGCAAAACACGAGATTCCTTTTTAATTGCTTTTACACTCCACAGGTTCCAGAGGCTCTTCAAATTCTTTAATCAATCACTCAGCCATGTTAATGCCAAACCTCATCATGACCATCAAATGAATTAAAATAAATAAAATGTGAGAAATATGCACGTGGGTACCTAGTTTGTTTTGTTTGGATGTGAAACTGGGATTTGAACGCATGACCTGCTGCCACCGGTCTCTCTCACTCCCATTCCCACTCACACAAATACACTTGCAGTTAATCCAAAACACAAAAGAGAAAATGCAGACAATCTTTATTTTTTTTCTTTTTGTTATACAGAGTGAGAAAATGTGCGAGTTTAATGCAAAGTCCAAAAAAAGCTTTCATTCTGCGCACACACACAGAGTGTAACATGCCTGAGTAAAAGCAGAATAATTACTGCAACTTCAGATGCAACACATTGTGTGTGTGTGTGTGCATGCAACAGAGACTGTATTAGTATGTAAACACAGCTGTGCATCTTTTTTATCATGTTTGTTTTACATGCAAATTAACTGATCAAATTAATCACCGCCCAAAATCCTTACATCACCACTTAAAACTATATGGGTGTGTTCCTTCTCTCCAGTCCATCTTCAGCTCTTAACAATCCCTCCATCTCCTTCACTCACAAAGCGCTTTCTCCCCCTGCTGGACAAACATCAGTGTTACATTATAACATACACTTGCCCTCGCTCCCTTCAACAAATCACTCTGAAGTACATAACACTTAGGGCACTCAAGTCTGCAGTTAGTGTGTATAAGAACTGTTTAAATAGGAACACAAACCAGAATGTACACACACACACACACACACACACACACACACAGCTCTGTCCTGAGTTACCATATGGGCGTTTTATAGAATATGATGTGCAAACATTTACAAGCACAACATTAATAATTAAAATTAGTGTATTGTCCTCAATAAAACAGGGGAACAAGGCATATAAAGTAGAGTTGCACTGCAGTCATGTGACACTTTAGAAATCCAAAATAACTAGTTTCCCTAATCATCAGAAGTCTAAGGTTCATTCTTTCTGCTCAGAACCCATCTGAGAACTGGATTCATTCCACAGGAATGGGTTGATCTGCTGTTGATGTAAAACTGTGGCGTTATACAGTGATCAAATCATGTTTACAGTGGGTCCTGGCGAACACATCTGCATATTGAATATGTAAATGAGAAACACCTGGAGGGGCAGGAGTCTCTGAGCTGCTTGGTGATGACGGACTGCTGATGACAAACATCCACAAACGTCTCCATGATGGAGTGAGCATGAGGAACATCCAGGCTGATCTCCGGGAGTTCATCATACACACGCTGGAAGCCCTAAACACACACACACACAGAGTTTACAATGTAAATTCTAAATTGTATTATTATTATTATTATTATTATTATTATTGATCCATGCTGGAACCCTACTGTAATTATTAGGATTTTTCTTCTTCTTACTACACCCTATGGTTTTTGTTAGGATTTTTCTTATTATTTCTCCCCACTAAATCCAATCGTGCAGACCTCAAATCTCTCGAATACCACAAGTACTACAGAGCGAGAACCATTTCTAGCTAATATGCATAACTTTTGTAGAAGAAAAAACAAACTGAAAACACAAACCATGGCCACCTAGAGTCAATCAGATTTCAGCAGGGATTTCAAACATAGCATTGAGAAGTATGTTAATGCATGTTTTTCTTTATTGTTCCATGTATCTTGCCAAGAACTGGCCACTCAGAGCACTATTTGCAAAAAGTGCTTGGACCCCACATATCGCCACTTGCAGCAATATTTAATTTACCCGGTTCATCTGGTCCAGTGTGATGAGTCCAGTCTTCCAAAATGACTGCAGCAGTTTAACCATCGACTGAATCGCTGCATCTCCATTAGACTCCAACACCATCAACACAGCCTACACACACACACACACACACCGATGCCTAAACAATAAAGTTTACACAATCTGGAAGACATTACCTCAGGTGTATTCTAACATGGGGCACCCAGTGAGTCGCGCAAATGTTTCACATCTTCACATTCAACACCGCAGTCAGTTATACATCACAGACCAACACTGAATATGTACAGCTTTCACAAACAAAGTGTTCCCTCCAGACCCACATGATCCGACAATCAGTCAGTTTATTTTCCTACAATCACAAAATCACGGGCAGTCTAGAGTCTCTGTCTGGAGTGTGACAGTGAGCCCAGTACTTAAGTAAATGTTCCGGAGTTTCATCAAAAGATTTTAACAAGTAACTATTACAGATTTATAGTGGTGAAAATACACATTTTATTAATTCACTCTATTGGAGGTGGGTGTGTGTACCTCATAAACCAGCTCATGGTGGAAGTGTGGAACCTCAAGGTCACGTAGGCAATGATCTGCCTCCACCAGGTCGCCTGAGACTAGGTACTCTTTTAAAAGCAGATTCATCTACACACACACACACAAAAATTTTAGCTAAAGACTTTAAACTAGAAGTTATAACAACAGCAATCAAAATATCCAACCTCCACTACCGTCAGCTGTCTAACTACAGGCCAATATAATAAAGCGCCTTTAAAAGCAGCTTCTCAAAGCGCTGTACACAAAATAAGCAGTACACAGAAAAAATAAAACATTGTAAAAGTTAATAAGACTAACAACATTAATAATAATAAAAGTAGACATCAACAGTCAAATGCAAGCTTAAAAAAAAAAGTATGTCCTGAGCTTCCCTGAGTTCAGGAGGAAGAGCGTTCCACATGGAAGGAGCAGAGACAGAAGTCGTCACCCATAGATTTTAAGTGTGTTTATGGAACAGTTAACAGATTACACTGTGAGGAGCGTAGTCTGCGATTTGGGGTGTAAGGGGTTAATAAAGCATATTAGTAATGAGGAGCCAAGCCATGTAATGCTTTGTATGTCAGCATCATGATCTTAAAATGGACGCGGAACCTGACCGGGAGCTAGTGCAAGGACTCCAGAAGAGGAGTAATATGATCACATGACCTGGTCCCAGTCAGGATCCTGAAGGCAGAGTTTTGTCCGTATTACAGATTATTGATTGTTGATTTAGAAACTTAGGCTAAAACGGCGTTACAGTATTCCAGCTGAGTGACAACAAACGAGTTAATCAGCTTTTCAGCCACAGAGAAGTTTAGCATAGGGCACGGTCTAGCTATATTTCTGAGGTGAAAAAAAGGATGCTTTAACAGTGCTCCGAACAAAAAAAAAAATCAAATGTAAGGCTGCTGTCCAATTACTCCAAGGTTCCTCATCTTACTTTGAGTCTCTAGAACAGAGCCATCAACAAACAGAGACAGTGGAGCAGCTTTGAGAATTTGACGGGAGCCTATAAAGCATAACGTCGGTTTTCCCGCTGTACAAGCACAGAAAGTTATTGTTCATCCATGTTTTTAATCTCAGAAATACATTCAGAAAGAAAACAAACATCAAGGTTTTCACCAGATTTTGAGTGAATGTAGATTTGGTATCATCAGCTTAAAAGTGATAATGGAGGCCGAGCGATCGCAGCAGATGCCCAAGTGAAGATAGATAAATATTGAAGAGTAGAGGGCCTAAAACTGAACCCTGTGGAACACCAGTGAGCACAGAGCTAGTGTCAGACCTGTAACTACCCACAGAAATAAACTGGGAATGGTCAGTAAAATAGGATTTAAACCAGTTTAAAACTGTCCCAGACACACCAAAAGCACTTTCAAGGCAGGTAAGTAAAAGACCATGATCCACAGTATTGAACGCAGCTCTAAGATCAAGAAGAATAAGAATGGATGTAGCTCCAGAATCAGAGGCCATCGATAAGTCATTGGTAACTTTGACCAACGCCATTTCAGTACTGTGAAATTTACGAAAACCTGACTGAAGGGATTCAAAGAGGTTATTAATTGTAAGATGATTAGAACTGAGAGGCAACAACACGCTCAAGTATTTTTGCCAAAAACAGGATTTGAAATGGGACAAAAATTGTTAATCATCCACTGCAGCATTTTCATTCTTTGGTACAGGTCGACCCCAATCTCCAGTGATTCATTTATAATGCTGAGGACAGCAGGGCACCAAACATTGAAGCACGATTTAAATAGGTTTGTGGGAATTGGATCCAGCAAGCAAGTGGTTGATTTCATGTTGGATACCTCCCTTGTGAGAGCCTCAGAATCAAGCAGTGAGAAATGAGTGAAAGAAACACCCATTATTAGGCCCACATGTAGCTAGAAGTATTCTTTCTGATCACATGGTTACTCTGGATGGTCTTTCTGTTTCATCATGTGCAGCAGTTAAAGACCTTGGAGTGATTATTGACTCCAGCCTATCATTTGATGCTCATGTAGATAATATTACTAGGATAGCCTTCTTTCATCTCAGAAATATTTCTAAAACAAGAAACATATTGTAACTACATGATGCGGAAATACTAGTTCATGCATTAGTCACCTCTAGATTAGATTACTGTAATGCCATACTGTCTGGATGTTCCAGTAGGAATATAAATAAGCTCCAATTAGTCCAGAATGCAGCTGCTAGAGTCCTAACTAGAACTAGAAGATACGACCATATCACACCGATATCATCAATACTGCATTGGCTCCCAGTAAAATCTCGCATTAATTATAAAATACTTTTATTAACCTATAAAGCAATAAATGGTTTCGCGCCACAATATCTAAGCGACCTTTTGGTTTTATATGATCCGCCACGCCTACTTAGATCAAAAGATGCAGACTATCTGACGGTACCTCGAATAGTGAAGGCTACAGCAGGGGGAAGAGCTTTCTCTTATAGAGCCCCACAGTTATGGAACAGTCTTCCTATTAGTGTTCGGGACTCAGACACAGTCTCAGTGTTTAAGTCTAGGCTTAAAACGTATTTGTTTACTCAAGCCTACCCTGACTAGATTCTGTTCTACTACTTCGCAGTCATAATTATCTTTTTTCTCCCTCTCTCCTTTCGCCGAGCCCCACACGAATTTATGGAGATACTAGAGATCCTGATCCTTTCTGCCTCTGGATGGAGCTCAAATCTTCTTTTATTCCAGACTGCTGGGACTACGGCTGCTCTTAACGCCATACAGACTTCATATAAATCCATAATGAACTTTTTAACACTATCTGTTGTTACCCAGATGAGGACGGGTTCCCTTCTGAGTTGGGTTCCTCTCAAGGTTTCTTCCTCTTAAAACATCTTAGGGAGTTTTTCCTTGCCACCGTCGCCACTCAGTGGCTTGCTCAGTTGGGATAAATTGGCACCTTTAATATCTGTATACCATGTTGATATTTCTGTAAAGCTGCTTTGAGACAATGTCTATTGTAAAAAGCGCTATACAAATAAAATTGAATTGAAACACCAGTGAACCCAGATGGATGAAGGAGTGAAGTGGCAGAGTCAGGTGTAACAGGAATTTCTTCGCAAACATCATCAATGTTAGAATTAAAAAACTGAAGAAAAGAATTACATAGCTGCTGAGAAACAAGCAAAGAGGTAACAGCATTAACTATCAAACCTCCCCTTTATATGCAAGGTCCTAGAAGAGTTAGCACAGCAGTTATGCTCATTCCTACATAGGAATTACAAATCATGAACACACACACATCATTGTGTTATCACATTTCAGTCAGGATTTAGGTCTCATCAGTGTACTGACAGCACTGATTAAAAGTAGTAAATCACAGTTTAAAAAAAAAAAAAAAACAAACATAAAACCATCTTCCAAATCAGGGTCTCTCTCAGCACAGCTTCTGATACTATGGATCATAATCTTCTTCTAGAGAGACAGCAGCTTAATAAAGTTGAGGAATGTGTAAAGGACTGATAAGATAGAAGTTCTTCTACTACGATTATTATAACTACTGTAACTCCTGATGGTCTTTCAGTTACATCACATGAAGCAGTGAAAGACCCATGTGTGATTATTGACTTCAGTTCCTAAGATAAGAAATGTATATAATTATATTAATTTGTAGCCATACTCCTCATACCTCTTTGATAAGCAGCTTGACAGGTCTCTGGCCACCACCCACTCCCCACACGTTATCCAATCGGACAATCCCCCTCTTCATTGACAGCAAGACTGCTGCTCGGTCCAGAGCCGCCCTGAAACACACACACTTCCAGTTTTCTCCAATGCAATCTAATCCCCATCGTAGAACGTGTATGTAATGGTATTAATACTACGCTCTGTTTAAAACACTACCCACAATGCACCAGTCCTATGTACAGAAAAAATACCCAGACCCATACCGAGCATTCTCACAGTCAACTTTTCCTCTGTACTGGTCCAGGAACTCCATGGGCAGGGCATGGTCAGCAATGGCTCGGGCAATAAACTGACCCAGCATCTGAAAGTGGGGGGACAATTGTGGGGAGAGAGCGTGAGCTCAACATACTCAGTCAGGTGTATACAGCTGTGTGAATGAATGTGCAAGTGTGGGTGAACATTACCTGGGGGGCTTCAGGTGTATCCAGGATGAGCTCAGGCAGCTGTGTGAGCGTGTGGTTGAAGGCAGTTGTCATGTCGCCCTCATTAAGGACTTGTTTTGCAATAAGATCAGAGAACAGGCGGGATGTGAGCTCACGCTGACTGGCTTTGCACTCCAGAGACAAACACACAGCCAGAGACGGGAACACACACTGACGGGGTCCCAGGTTCAGGTTCTTCAGGAGCATCTAACACACATATTACTGTTAATACACATGCCCTATACACCTGCACCGTACCATACGCCGTTAATTACACCTGCACCGCACCATACGCTGTTAAATACACCTGCACTGCGCTACTGGCCTGTATATACCTATACTTCACTACATTATGTACATTTATGCAACTAAACCATGTTTAAACCACCACATAAACTAAAGGAGAACTTCTCAAACAGTTCCAGAAAGATAGATAGATTTTTATTTCATATATACACACACACACACACACACACACACACCTCACCTCCACCTCTTTAGTGTCTCCATGTTCAAAGTACTCCTGTATGATGGGGTTCATGACCTTCTCCAGCTCTCCTTCCTCCAGTTCAGGAACCACTGTGGCATATACCGTGTCCCCCTACACAAACACACACAGTCTCAGTGTTTAAGTCTAGGCTTAAAACGTATTTGGTTACTCACACCTACCCTGATTAGTCTCTCTATTATGATAATTCCCAGTCCTAATAATCTTTTCTCTCCTCTCTCCTTCTGCCGAGCCACACACGATTTTATGGCGATACTAGAGATCCTGATCCTTTCTGATCTCCGGACCTGCCTGATCCGTTTCGGATGTCCTGCCTCTGGATGGAGCTCTAATCTACTCTAATTCCAGACTGCTGGGACTACGGCTGCTTCTATGGCCATACAGAATTCATACAAGTCAATAATGGACTTTTTCACATTATCTGTTGTGACCCAGATGAGGATGGGTTCCCTTCTGAGTCGGGTTCCTCTCAAGGTTTCTTCCTCTTACAACATCTTAGGGAGTTTTTCCTTGCCACCGTCGCCACTCAGTGGCTTGCTCAGTTGGGATAAATTCGCACCTTTAATATCTGTATACCCGGTTGATATTTCTGTAAAGCTGCTTTGAGACAATGTCTATTGTAAAAAGCGCTATACAAATAAAATTGAATTGAATCGAATTGAACACAGTATAATTGCAAGGTCTTGATAAATAGTGCTAGGGAGGTGTGTGTTTCACTCACCTGTGCAGACTCATCATAATTCGGATCTCTACAATCTGGTTCCTCCATCTCGTACACCAAACCAGCAGCTCCCCATACACCCTTCCCCCCTGCTCCACCTACACACACACACACACACACACACACACACACACACACACACACACACACACACACACACACACACACACACACACACAGAAGTGCAGTGACGTTTCAAAGTTACAAACGTAGCCATAGTGTGACTTCACATTAAGATTTCTCTCTGATTTACTGCAACCAATCATCTGCACTGATCACGGAGACGTCACAAATGTACTATAAATAGAAAGCACTACAATGTAGGCTCAGCGATCAGTCATTCAGTGTGTGTGTGCGCGTTAGCATTTGCACTGTCACTTACCTTTCTTGGGCAGTCCTCGTCCTTTCCCCATGCGGGACTTCCTGTCGTGTGTTTGCGTTTTTCCTTTAGGGCTGTGAGGGTCAGGCACGTCCCCACTCACACACTCTGACAAAGAATCGCGGGTGGAGTCACGTGATGACGATGACTTCCTAAGGCGACGTTTAGCTTTTGCTTTGAGCCGGGCCTCATGAAGAGCCTTTTCCTGTGGAGTCCAGTTCCCATTTACCTCGCTGTCAATCAGTTCTTCATCATACACTGACTCCGCCTCCTCATCCAGCACTGCCACCACTGAGAACACACCTGTCCACACACATGAAAACACATTGAGCCTGGCTTGACATCAGCCATGCCACAGTTAAAGTCACAGAGACCAGACTTTTTCCCCATTCTGATGTTTGATGTGAACATTACCTGAAGCTCTTGACCTATATCTGTATGATTTTTATGCATAGTAGTGCTGCTACCACATGATTGGCTGATTGGATAACTGCATAAATGAGCAGGTGTACAGGTGTTCCTATTACACTGAACAGTGAGTATATGTAATATGCACTGCACACATCTTCATAAAACAAGTACATTTACTCAGTTCTAGTAACATTAAAAACAAACAAGCAATAATATTGAATATTCCTCTCCTCTTTCTTGCCCTCCTTTTGACTTCTCCTCCTTTTTCCACATCAATGTTCCACATAAAATCATTTGCAGAAATCTAATACAGAACCAATGTTCCATTCACACACAGTATTCAATCGTATTACATTCCAATAATTATACATTTATTTAAAAACTGGAGAACTGTCACATCATTCTGCTTTCAGCGTTTCACTTTTTTTAATAAAATGAAAATGAGACAAACAGGTTTTTTTTTTGCCCAGTGATTAACGTGAATAAACACACACACACACACACACACACACACACACACACACACACACACACACACCACAGTTTGATAAGTTAGAGGACGTTTAACGCTGAATGTGCAAACACAGATAAGAGCTGATAGTGCATTAGTCTTTAAAATGGCCGTTTATTTCTGTGCTGAGAAAAAAAGCAGATGTTACAGATGTCTCATTCACACCAGACTCTGTATGGCCGCTCACAACTAAGCACAAACAGCTGCTTCATCATCATTGTTGTAACGACGGGTGTGAGAAAGATGTATACAAGAAAAAATATTTCTTATTTATTATTAATAATAATAATAATAATAATAATAATTCTTTACTTATTGATCAGGGTTGTGTCTGCTTGCTTAGAAGAAAATGTTGTTATTGTAGTAAACAGCGAGCTGCAGGCTACATTCAGATCACGATTCTTTCTTTACATATAATCCTTGAGAACAAGGCGTGTTGCTGCATTCTGAATCATCTGAAGGGGTTTGATGGAGCTGCTGGGAGACCCAGGAGTAATGCACTGCAGTAGTCCAATTTTGAGATAAGAGTTAAGTCTAGAGCAAATGGCTGAATTTGGAGAAAATGATTTTACCTATTTTTTTCTGCCTGTGTTTCTAAAGTCTACCAGTACTTATATAGCTCTTCTTTAGATTTTGTTTGGTTTAAAGAAATGTTTTGACTAAACTGAGTTTATCCCCCATCATATCACAAGCATGCAAATAGTGAAATCTGTGATGCCCCATTAGCCAGGGCCCCTTCTAATTTCATTACAAGTTTTGGGATATAATAATAATAATAATAATAATAATAATAATAATAATAATTATTATTATTATTATTATTATTATTATTATTATTGTGATGTTTTTATTGATTGTATTAATCAGTGGGAATTTACAGAATCTTTGAAGCAATGTATCACAGCCTCAATCCCAAAATCAGATAAGAAAACTATAACTTTCTGATAATTGGAGGTCCAAAAACTTTATTAAACTGACGGTAAATTACTTGCCAACAGGCTTAAGCTTTATGACACAATATATAATATAATGTAATCTCAAACACACAATCAGAGTTTATAAAGTAACGTCTTATTTCAAACAATATTGGTTTTTATCTTCGATATGTTGGACTTTTCAGATCTTACTCAGCCCTTATTCTTTTAACTTTTATAAAACCTTTGTCTCAGGGGATCATAAATTAATTTATGAGGCGTTTAAAGATTTTAGATTCAGAGAAAGGTTTATTCATGTTACTTTAAACTTTATTTAAAAAAAAATAACAGCAGTGTCAGTAGCAAGTTTAACAACTCACATTTAGCATATCTATTCCAGAGGTAATGAGCAGAAAGGAATTTTAAAATAAAGATTATGACAGGGTTATTAACGTAACCATGTCATAATGCCAAATTTAAAAAATCGCTAACTTAGCACATACGCTAGCGAGCTAAAGCGACAACCCAAGTTCCCCAAACTGCGCATGCGTGACATTGCGTCACACGCGTTACATTTAGTGCGCATGCCCAGTGGACTTCGGTCATCTTGTTTAGCTGAGCGATAACAGGAACGAATAAAAAAAAAACACCTACACGTGTCATTTTACAGACATTTACCCGAAGATATTTAGGGATACATTCATCTATACTTATCCCTCATTGCACTTTTTGTAACACAGCCTAACTATAACATTAATATTAGCCAACATTAGCTGCGTGAGGAGAGCACATGGCGGAGTAAGGAAGCGCGTTCGAGTCTCGTAATTACCCAGTTCTGGATAAACACACTGGTAGAAGTTTTACTCACTTACACAGGACTCAGGGCGGATAAACACGGTGTAACGCTGTGTGTGTGTGTGTGTAAACCCGCTTACCGTCGCGCTGAGTTACGCAGTTCCCCGCCTCCACCTCCGCCGCCATTTAACTGCTGATTTAAAGCGTGTTTACACAAACACACTGATGCAGTGATTTATTCAGAAAAGCCACGTGCTGAACTCTCGGTAATAAAAACACTGAATTCACATCAACGCTGAAACGCGGCGCTTCTGCTCCTTCCGTCCAAAAACCAACACAAACCCTCAGTTTTAAAGCGCAGCTAAAGTAACACGTATATGTAAATCCTATGAGCGTTAACAATAATATGATTTATCTCGGTATTAAAGCTTTGCAGTAGTTTATTTCTGCAACTCTGAGTAAACACTGTTTATAACGCCACTGTCGGGTCACGTGACCGGGCTACAGGCGGAGGCGTGGCTTTCAGCCAATCAGATTTCACCAAGGGTTTAAAGGTGAAGTGATCCGTTTAAGTCGGAATTTTCCAACTTCCCACATTAACTGAGTCGCATAAAGTCAAAATAAAGTGAATACTCACTGTAATCCGTCTGAACAAACTGGAATCAGAGAGTAGTTTGTAGTGATGAAGCATTGAGGCTTTCCCCTGACTGTTCCGAGAAAAGATTAAAGCTTCAGGAGGGTCGAAACAGCGCCATCTGGTGGTTCGTGAAAAATAAAGCAGCCAAAGGGTTGTGGAAGAAGTTCCGTCTGATGAAGCAGAAACCACACACTCTATAGATTGTTTCAGTGTTATGTGCACAAATTAAAGCTTAACGTGTGTGTGTGTGTGTGTGTGTGTGTGTGTGTGTGTGTGTGTGTGTGTGTGTGTTGAATTTCTCCCTCTGATAAATTCATTTACCCATTAAAGTGTGGCAATAAATGACATTATGAACTAATATAATTCAATATGATGTAACAGAAGAATAATGTACACATACATGACTAACAGAGTTGCATATGGCAAGTATTTTGTCAGAAATTATTTGTATTCTTCATATTACTTGTAGGACTGGGTAAATAAAAATGTAATTGACTAAGTTTGAATGGAAATCATTAATTGACATGGACAAATCAATCCATTCATATAAAGTGTTGGAGTAAAATGTGAATAAGGACACAGTGTGATGGGATCTTCTGGGTATTAAATGTGTTTATTAGACTAGGAAGTTATGTGCTTGTGTAACTGTCTGAATGACAGAAAGGTGACACGGAGGTTTTTTAATGATTTTTATTGAGAAATAAGGGGTGTTTGACAGTGTTGGGGCTGAGTCTATTTCTCCTCTTTGACAGTACTTTCCCTGCTTTAGAGCAATGTTTCCAAACCTTTTTTCAGTCACAGCACCCTTTGAAAATGTTAAACAATTTGTGTAGATAGTCAGATGTCACTAAATTCATGGAAAGGTTGAAAAATAGTGATTTAGATTTGCTTTGTACATACAAAAGCTGAAGGTTTTTTGGGGGGTGCGCCATCTTTTCATTCATCACTATCTTCACAAATAAATACAATCACTACACTACACTGTCAGACATTCAGGACGTTTACATGGACACCGATACTCTGATTAAGAAACTAGCATGTAAACAGCTATTATTGATGACCTTAATCTGATTAAAATCATACTCAAAGTAAACACAAACACAATTAAGACGTGTGGAGTATTCCTGTTTTAGTCGCAATATCGACATGCGTTACAGACATGTGCACACCTTAATCACACTTAAGGTCGTGTGGGAGTTTTCACCGTGTTGTGCGACAGGATACGTACACACACGGCAGAGCCGTATTCTGTAAACCAGAGCACAGCTGCGTCTGAAACCGTGTACTTACCTCCTATATTCATGTATTTTGGCTATTATATAGTAGGCAAGTACGCGATTTCGGACGCAGCCCACGGCTTCAAGCATTCATCTATTTGCACGTATAGCATGACAATTAACTGCACTTGAAACAAATGAAATTAAGACCTGTGGAGTATTCCTATTTTAGTCACATTATCGACATGTACACACCTCAATCACACTATTAACGTCATGTGGGGAGATTTGACCACATTGTGTGACAGGTACCCAAAACTGTATACGGTCCCATAACGAAGACGAACTGTATGTTGATACGTGAAATTCTGGAGGGAACGTCGGACGGCGTGGTGTGGGGATGTAATGACGTGTGACTTTAATCGATCTATGTTCTATAACGTGTAAGACGGGAACATGAAAGGAGTATTCTAAAAGCGACTCATGTAAATACCTTAACCACAGTATTACCTTATTCAGAATAAGGTCAATAATTAGGTTACTGCTGTATATGTAAACATAGTCAGTAAACCTCATTCTTTTGGTTTTATACACAGTGACGTTCACACTGATGGATGGCCATACAGAGTGAACATTATATAATAACATTCTTTTGTCTCTATACATAAAGAGACATTTACACTGATGGCAGAATATAATTATCAAATGATTTTGTAAATGTGAGAAATAACATCTGCAGGAAGCTTTTTGCTGTCTACAGTAATTGCTAACATTTACAAAATGAACCTACAATAAATAATAAGTCTATTTAATGAAAGTAAAGGTCCATGTTTAATAAAAATCTTAATGAAATTAATAAAATAAAAATTGAGGCTCAATTTAATTTTATACGCGTTTTCATATTTATAGCCATATTTTGTTGTAATGTGACAAGTGATAATCTAAAAGTTTACAGGTGTTTATATGATTCTTTGCTCCTTTTTCATACTGTGGATTTTGGTGAAGTTTACTGAAAACAAAAATCAACAACAACAAACAATTCCTCCTCAGCATTCAGCAGCTCCACGCGAAATGCCATGTTTGTAAGCGTTGCTTTGGTTGTTCCGACAAACTACTACTTCTCTCAGATACTTCCTGTTGGTTTATAGGACGATTACTCAGAGTCGCCTCCTTTCGGTTTCAAAGAATATTACAACGGCGAGTGCCTCAAGTATAAACGCCTCGTCCGTCCGTTTGTGGAGGTGCGCGCGCAGTCAGTGGAGGCTCGCGCTGCGGAGCCAGGCGGAAGTATAAACAAGGCTTTAGCTCCATGAGGATGAAGTTGATGGTCCAGACGCATCAGGAGCTTTTCTTTTAAGAAATCTGTCCATATTCTACTACGCACGCATCGTCACACACTAATTATTAGGATAAAACACACGCATACGTTACGCATAATGATGCTGACGTGCTGCTGACAGGTCAGCGGAGGGGGAAGGGGGGGAGGGGGTCGAGGGGGAGGGAATTATTTCTTTATATGTAATGTGTTATTATTATTATTATTATTATTATTATTATTGTTATTGTTATGCGTGTGTGTCTATCATTAGTTCTGTGGCTGTGTTATTATTTTAGACATCAGATATTTATCATCTATATTAAATGTTTTATACACATTTTAGCAATTTTTGAAGGATTTTTACACGGCACCCCTGCTCTCATCAGACGGAACCCAGGGTGGGAAACACTAGCTTAGAGAACTCTCACATGGTACAGAGGAGGCCGGTGTACAAGAAACTGCAATGCCAACGAGTATAAATTACCAAAACACAACCAAAATTGCAAAAATCCACTAAGAAAAAAACAAAACAAAAACAATAATTCCATCCATCCATCTTCTATACCGCTTATCCTTTTCAGGGTCACGGGGAAACCTGGAGCCTATCCCAGGGAGCATCGGGCACAAGGCGGGGTACACCCTGGACAGGGTGCCAATCCATCGCAGGGCACAATCACACACACACACACACACACACACACGCTCATTCATACACTACGGACACGCCAATCAGACTACATGTCTTTGGACTGGGGGAGGAAACCGGAGTACCCAGACAAAAACAATAATTGTGACAAATAATTAGTGATGATTTAAATGTATCGTGTTAATTATCCAACTTTCAAAGTACAGTACTCCTCACAAGCCAACCACACACACACAACGAGAGAGATTTTAATTATATTCCGCTGAAATGAACGAAATGACTCAAAACGAGATTCAAAGATCCGAGTCAATAAAATGATTCGAACTCCCATCACTAAAAGTAAGATCTGGGGTTCGAACAATCCGACACGCAAAACGAATCGTGCACGTGATTGGACAGAAAGTGAGGGTTCGTTTGTCGTCGATCACGTGACTCAGTGAAACCGATACAAAGCTTCACAGTAGTGATGGAAAGTTCGGATCATTTTACTGACTCGTATCTTTGAATCTCGTTCAGCAAAATGAACGAATCTTTTGTCGACTTATTTCGTTCATTTCAGCAGAATAAATTACAATGTTACACGTTAAAGCCCCCCAACACGTCTAGTACTTACACAAACGTTGATCACATTTGGAATTAAAAAAAGAAACTATAGGCTAATGCAGCCAAGGCCAACATATGAGAAACAGAAATGATTAATATAATAGCTTAGCTGGTCTTCAGGCTATTGCAGTCTGTTAGTGCACCTCCTGATCCGAGTCGTTCTTTCTTTTGTCACGTCACATTTGTCACGTCTGTTCTCTGGAAACAGAAATGATTAGTTCACTTCTCGAGTCCTCCGGTTCGAGTCATTCGTTCATCCCGTGACATATAGTGAGATATTGAAAACTGTCACCAGGGGCCACTGTTCAGCAAATGTTCGCATTTCTCGTGTCTAACATATTCTGACTTATCTGCAGGCTTATCTTTATTCTTATAACTATTTACTGTAATTACCCAGTAATGGAGATCCTATAGTTTGTTCTTTACAACTGCATATTACTCAGACATGATACATAGGTTAGGGTCACTGAATTTGACAGGTCTACATTATAGCTACCGGAACATTTTACCCCTCTTTATTTCATAATAACCAATTATAATGTTTAATAAAGTGACTCACGTGATGTGTCAGCTCCTCTTCTTTCAATTTTATGAAGCGTATTGATAAAACATTGGTATATTTATAGCTAACATACTGTAGGGTTATCAAATGTGACAATGCATTTTAGGTTTAACAAAAACTTTATTTTAGCACTATAATGCCAACCATGTCTAATGTCCAGTACACTACTTAAGGTGATGTATAACAAATATGCTGGAATTATCTTTTAGATAAACATCTTCGATAAATGATTCCTTAATTAGAAATATATTTTCATTATATTTACATTTCTGGCTAATATTTCAACTTCAAGTCAGTGAAGGAGCCAGGGCAGCCTCTAGGGGGAGCTCTCAATATTCATAACCAACTATTTAGAATAAATTTAGAATATTTAGTCAACTCACATGTGAAGTGAAATTTTACAGTGACTATTCCTTTGGATCTTTGAAAACAGACCTTTACATTTTCAAAGAAAATGCTGACTAAATTTCTAAGAATGAGTATCCAGTGTCAGCAAAAAAAGGGTGAGATTAGTTATCAGAAAAAGGGCAGCTAATTATATTCAAGGTGAGTTTCTAATCATGTGTTTGCACTTTTTATACATCTCATGAAAACTCAAATGTTTCAGTCACTGACACTGAAAATATGGAACACAATGTTAATCTAATATGTAATAATTTAGTCTACAAACATCCTTAATCTAGCTTAATATGGCCTGTACTAACATAGCAGCTAAAGCTACCTTTGGAATATGGAAGCATGTGAGCTTGGAAAAGCTCATGACCACCTCTGACCAGTTTCAACAGGTGTATGGTGATCTTAAACCAGTTACCATGTTCCAAATCAAAAGCTGCATAGTTTTTTGGGGGGGGGGTAATCTGTACAAATCAGGGACCAATTATGACGAGGCTGCCCTGGGCACAGAACTGTCTAAAGTCCCCTGTAGGTTTAGTACTTGTAACAGTCCTGTCTAGGTTAGGCCACACAGAGTAACCAGCTCTGGATTCAATGGAATTTGACCTTCAAATAAAGGAAACCAGGAATAACACAACCAGGTTTGTGTTAAAAAAAAAAAGTTACATTACATTTATTCACTTAGCAGACACTTATCCAAAGCGACTAACAAATGAGGAAAAATACAAGCAAAGCGATATCTAGCAGAACAATACAAGTAGTGCAACCATACAAGATCCATTAATTGAGTTCCAGAAGAAGCAAAGTGTACAGAGTAGAGGTGAAAAGTGCAAATATATAAGGATTTTTTTTTTTTTTTTTTTTTAATTTTTTTAAAGGAGTTGGTTAGGTGTTCACGGAAGAGGTGGGTCTTTAGCTGTTTTTTGAAGATGGTGAGAGATTCTGCGGTCCGGATTGAGATTGGAAGTTCATTCCACCACTGAGGAACAGTTAGTGTGAAGGTTCTGGAAAGGGACCTTGCCATGCTAAGTGGGAACTACTAAAACGTCGGTTGCTAATCGAACGCAGATTCCGTGAGGGAACGTAGGCCTTCAGGAGAGAGTTGAGGTAGGAGGGTGCTGTTCCTGACAAGGTCTTGTAGGTGAGCATCAAGGCCTTGAATTTGATGCAGGCAGCTACAGGAAGCCAGTGGAGGGAGATGAAGAGGGGTGTGACATGGGTTCTCTTGGGCTGGTTGAAGAGGAGGTGCGCTGCAGAATTCTGAATCATCTGAAGGGGTTTGGTTGAGCTGGCTGGGAGGCCTGAAAGCAGTAGTCCAGTTTAGAGATAACCAGAGCCTGGACTAGTATCTGTGTAGCCTGTTCGGTGAGGTAGAGTCAGATTTTCTCGATGTTGTACAGGATGAACCTACAGGACCTTGCAGTTGTTGAGATGTGGTCTGTAAAGGTCAAGCTGTCATCAAGAATCACCCCAAGGTTCCTGGCCATCCTGGTTGGCATGAGTGTGAGTGAGCTGAGCTGTACAGTGAGGTTGTGGTTGATTGAGGGACAGGCTGGGATGACGAGAAGCTTAGATTTTGCCAGGTTAAGTTTAAGATGGTGTTCCCTCATCCAGACCGAGATGTCCGACAGGCAAGCAGAGATGCGTGCAGAGACGGATGGATCATCAGGCTGGAAGGACAAATAGAGCTGGGTGTCATCAGCATAGCAATGATATGAGAAGCCATGAGACTCAATCACCTGCCCTAGAGATGTAATGTAGATAGAAAAGAGGAGTGGACGCAGAACTGACCCCTGTGGAATGCCAGTTGTGAGTTGCTGAGTTTCAGAAATACCTCCCCTCCATGATACCTTGAAGGATCTGTCAGAGAGATAGGATTCCACCCAGCGCAGAACCGTTCCAGTGATGCCCAGGCTGGAGAGAGTTGACAGGAGGATCTGATGGTTCACAGTGTCGAAAGCAGCAGAGAGATCAAGTAGGATGAGGACAGATGATCTAGAGGTTGCTCTTGCTAGTTGTAAGGCTTCAGTGACAGAAAGCAGAGCAATCTCCGTGGAGTGGTTGTTCTTGAAGCCAGACTGCTTGGTGTCCAGGAGGTTGTTCTGTGTGAGAAAATTGGAGAGTTGATTAAAAACGGCTCTTTCAAGAGTTTTGGAAAGAAAAGGGAGGAGGGAAACAGGTCTGTAGTTCTCAACTATAGCAGGGTTGAGTGATGGTTTTTTAAGCTGTGGGGTAACCCGGGCCTGCTTAAATGAGGTAGGGTATGTGCCAGTAGAGAGGGATGTGTTAAAGATGTGTGTGAGTGGATGGAGCTCAAATCTTCTTCCAGACTGCCGGGACTACGGCTGCTCCTAACGGCATACAGACTTCATATAAATCCATAATGAACTTTTTCACACTAACTGTTGTTACCCAGATGAGGATGGGTTCCCTTCTGAGTCGGGTTCCTCTCAAGGTTTCTTCCTCTTAAAACATCTTAGGGAGTTTTTCCTTGCCACCGTCGCCACTCAGTGGCTTGCTCAGTTGGGATAAATTCACACCTTTAATATCTGTATACCATGTTGATATTTCTGTAAAGCTGCTTTGAGACAATGTCTATTGTAAAAAGCGCTATACAAATAAAATTGAATTGAATTGTGAGTGCGGGTAATAGTGGGGGAGAGATGGACTGAAGAAGGTGAGAAGGGATAGGTTCAAGAGGACAGGTTGTGGGACGGCTAGAGAGGAGGAGTTTAGCGACAGTCTCAGAGAGGAGAGAAGGAAGTCAGTTGGGAATTACGTGGAGGAGGAGCCGGTCTATGCATGTCTGGGGTTGAAAACTGGTTCCTGACTCATGTAACCTTGTTGAAAAAAGAAAGTGGCAAAGTCATCTGCAGTAAGAGAGGTAGGGGAAGGGGGAGGAGGGGGACAGAGAAGAGAGGAAAAGGTTTTGAAAAGAATGCGGGTGTTGGGAGAACTACGAATCTTCTCTTGGTAGTATGTGGCTTTAGCAGTGGAGGAGAGTAGTGTCTGGTACTTGGTTAGGTCATTTGGGTTGTTTGATTTGCGCCATTTCCTTTCAGATGCTCTTAGTTTGGCTCGGATGTTACACAGAGCTTCTGAGAGCCGAGGGCTAGAGGGTGATGTGCGAGCAGGTTTGGAGGTTAGGGGGCATATGCTGTCAAGAGATGATGTCAGGGTGGAACATAGCATGTCTGTTGCAGTGTTTAAGTCAAGTGAGGAAAGTTGGCTATTGGAGGGATGTACGGTTGTGACAACACAGGAGAAATGTGAGGGGGAAAGGGAGCAAAGATTGCAACAAAAAGAGAGAGGGAGGAGACAGTGAAGGGGTGAAGGGAGAGAAATAGAGAACTGGATAAAGTGGTCAGAGGTGTGGAGAGGAATAATGAGAAGATTATGTGTGGTGCAATTACGTGTGAGGATGAGGTCAAGCTGTTTGCCTGCTTTGTAGGTTGCTGGTGTGGTGAGCTGCGCTTGTAGTTGTGGTATATTGTAACAATTATATACATACAACTGTAACATGAACCAGACACCAGACATACTTTCAGGGTGGACCAAGGCCAAAATAATAAACAAAAGTATTCTTGGTTTGGTAGCTAGTTTACCTGAAAGGAAAATAACAAAGGAAAACAAGTATCCTTCCCTAAATCAATAAGCCAGAAACAGAGGCAGAAGAACCCCTCTCCCAAAAGAGATAGCAGCCACACCCCTATTGTCGGTGAACTGAGTACAAAATATATACAGTGGTGTATAGAATACACAAACAGATGCAGGGACAACCAAACTCACAGTCCAAACCAGGCAAGCATCAAAACCAGGCAAGCAATCAGAACACAGAATTCAAACAACTCACACAACAGCAGCTCACACCTCTTCCTCTTTAAATATGGTTGTCAATCAGTGATGTCATCCTGGGAGGCAGGAGCAAGGCAGGCTAGGGCAGGCTGGAAACTCTGGGAGGGAGTTCGGACCTGCACACAAAATAGGGCACAGCACACAAAAAAAACTTCCCATCCCAAAGATTAGTAAGTTGTAACAGGCTGTTTACACCTGGTCACTTCATGTGTTTTCTCTTATCAGATATCTATCTGATTTGTTAAAACGGTTCCATTTACACTTGGCCACATAATGAGTTTCAGCTAAACAGATATGAATCCGATCTTCTATTCCCACTATAACATTGTGAGTGCAGTAGATTATGTACAATTTATGTTTCAGATAGATCCTATAACATTTAACCTTATTTTGGGTATTGTGAATGGACACCATCACTGGATGCTCATGGTGAGACTTGAAAAACAAAGAATAGGTTTATTATCAACACATTTTAGCATAAAGATGATGATGGACCAAGAGTTCTAATGTGACAGTTCGGCATGTTGGGGTTTGATTTGATTTGATCTATTAAACAAAAATGTAGTGAAATACACTCATTTGTCAAGGATAGCACAATAAAATTAAAAACTTGTTTCCATTGCAGTCCTTGATGTACAGAACAAACTTCACTCCTAGTGACAGGTTACTTTGGCATTGCTTACTAAAATACAAAGTTTCCACATTTGCAAAATTTACAATCACAATTTAACCTCCAGACAATACACAATACAAATTCATCACTAAAACAACCTGTTTAATAACCAACTTTTGCCATTCGAACTAAAACCAACCATATTTGAAATACTTTTAATATCCAGAGGCAACTTATTCCACACTTGAGCCCCTGAGTATTTGAGTATTATATATATATATATATATATATGAAAGGCCTATGAACATACATAGTTTTAAAGTGATATAATGTAATATCCATGAGACTTTTCTAGTATTATAAAAATGTCTCTCACTTACTGTTGGATTTCCATGTATCCCAGGAATCTCAGATTATACCTGTCAGATCATCCGTCATGCCTTCCAGCCTGTTTTACCATTAACTTCTATTAACTTTTAGAAAGTGTGGTTTACCACAGAGAGTCAGGCGCTCCTGGAGAGTCCGAATGAACACACACACTGACACATATGAATGTTCACAGAGACTTCTCGTTTATTTCATGTAAAACAAGAGTATTTATGCACATTGATAAGAAGCAGTGCGTGGACGGTTTCTACTGGTCCAGGTGTCAGACAGATTGAAACAAAACACACAGCACATAGTCATAATACAAAATAAGTCCTGTGTCATGTTGACACGGAAATACATAATAATATAATCAAGGATAGCAGTTGATCAGCTTATTTAAAGAGGTAATCAAATGAATACAAGGTAATTAAATTAATACATTCATCATAGGTATTTGATAGCAGTTCATAATATAAGAGGGTACATGATATAAGATAATTTCCTTTCAATCCTCTCTTTTATTCTAGAGTAGCATAGAATAAACCAAAAGGAATTCTCTTACGTCATAGGTTAACTGTTACGTCATAGGTCAAGAGAGGATTACTCTCACGAAAAAAAACAAACCTCGCACTCAGGGGTGGGCGAAAAAACCTCTAAGGAGGAAAAATTCCCACCCTGCCAGCACCAAGTGCTCGACAGCACCCCTTACACTTTTCTCGTGCCTGATTGCATTCACACTTCTTTGCACATTACATGTCACATTACAAACATTTTGTCACAGTAACAGGAACAGAAAAAGACAATAATGTAAAAACATATTATTGATTTTGTGATTAGAGCTAATACAGAAAAAACTATATGTATATGTGTAAAGTGTGAGTTGGGTGAGCCAGCAGGACAGGCCAGATGCTCAGACCTCGCCAGGGGTACAGGTACATTCTCGAATGGGCAACCTGTCATCGAGAATAGGTGGAGGAGAAATAGACTGGACAGAGCTCATTTGATAACAGCTTTTAACCAACTTGCATGTCTCCGGATCGGTCCTTCTGAGGTCATAACACCTGGTCTCCTGGAACAAAAAAGTATGAGTTACTGTGAGGGGTAACGGTTATTTAGCACGTACACAACACGTCAAGCAATTTAGACACATAGTCGTCTAGATGAATATCGACACCACGTCCTGTAGACTGAGAAAGGTTTGTAGACATTTTCCAAGCCATGGGGAAAGGTCAACCGAATAAATAACACCTCAAAGGGTGAAATGCCTGTGGTTTTAGATGGCGTCATTCAAATTTCAGTAAGTACGGCATGTTAAAGGTCAGATCAGGCAGTACCCCTTCGCCAAAATCCTGACAATAGTTTTAGCATTTTCCCTCACGCATGGAAAAGCCTCAACCCATTTAAAGGAACGGTCTACAATGACCAACAACATTCTATGTGGTCCAACGGTTGGCATATGGGTAAAATCGACCTGCAGACATTCAAAAAGCATCAAAAGGCTTCTGCTTTACAGCAGAATCAGTGGCATTGTTTTGTAGACATATCAAACATTGTGAGAGATGTGTCTTTATTTGAGGACGTAAGTCACGTATACAAAATTTAGAGATCATATCAGACAACACTCTTGATAGAGAACGATGTGAGAGCTGTTGGTTTAGCACAGGAAGAGATTAGACTGTCGACTAGTGTGGAAGGTGAGATTGGTGGCAGGCTTAGAACACGATCTGTCTACAAAAACATACCTACTGTTAAACAAAGGATTATCAGACATACCAGATCGAATGCTACATGAAGAAACAATTTCTTTTAAACAATCATGATTTTCAGGTAAAGGAATGGTGTCATCCTGTGAATTTAGCAGACGGTGTAGAGCATGAGCAATTGTGTCAAGAGTGGTGGAGCATTTAATGGTCAAATTTGCGGTAGCACAGAGAAGTTTCATAACCACTTCTGCGCTGAGCCATCATGTGTTGTGTTTCAATGTTGGATAATACCTGAAGGGCCATGTGAAACACCAAAGGGTGACAGAAACCAATCATTCTGCATCTATTACCTACAGAGCAGCACTCCCAGCCACTGCCCAGCCACTGGCAGCAGACAGCTAGGAGTCCAGCATTTTCCTGTGCCACCCCCGGAGTTTTCATGAGTGGGCAGATGGTAAAGGTTTCATGTAGTGGGCAGACCCAGTGCTCGAGAGGAACATAGCAGACAAATTTAAATGTTTAAATGCAGAAACAGTCTCAGGTGTGTGTGTGTGTGTGTCACATGAGTATGTGTCCCAGGAGTCAACGTGGATCAAAGGTCCTACGATGGCCCTGAGCTGTTTTGTAGCGGGCAGTTGAGAAGTCATCACAACCGACATCCGGCCGTCCGACAGCCTTCTCTGACCTTTTGAAAACCCAAACATTTGACTTTTGTTTTACATAGGTGCAATTTTGCATGTGAAACCGTGAATCCATAGTGAGCCAGATGTTCTAGCAGTCTCAAGGTTGTAGTTCAGCAGCTTCTGACTCAGAAGGTATCAGAAGATTGTCCCGTATCGCAGCACATGGGCGTCGTCATGGAGATCTTGCATAGAGTCTCACCAAACCACGAGAAAACACGGGGTCAATGTAGCCCCTTGACAGGTGTGTCCAGGTCAGCTGGCGTCCCCTTGCGTAAATGCAAACAGTGGCTGAACACTGAAACAACAGAACACAATCTACCACGCTAAACCACGCATGGTGTGAAGCTATTAATGTATTAGAACAACAGGGAAAACACAACATTGAAACAGGTCCTGTGTAACTCACCACGTGACATCAGGCTTGGGAACAGGATTAACAGGCGTGTTATACTGACTCACACAGGGCTTCAAAACACCTTGCTGTAACAGAGAATTAACAATAACATCAATATCAAGGGCTTTCAATTCAGACAAGGGATATTGTTTTACATACACAGGATGAGAATGTTTTGACTTAGCTGATAGGACATGCAATGTCCTTGTAGTCTAGAGAGTTAGGCAGAGTCTGTAAACTGGGATCTGATTTTGAATGAGACACATTCTGACAAATTGAGCTGATTTAGGAGATTTACTGCGTTTCCACAATCAGAGGTTTAGAAATTTAGAGCCCGAGAATGCAAAATTAAAAGGACACTCTGGCATGTTTACGAATTCATGCGTGAAAATGAATGAATGATCCAAACGTTATAATAATTTGTACTCATATTCATAACAGTCCCTGAATATTGTATATAATGGCAATAATAAGAAAGTCTTTCGTTTGCAGTCTTTATTTATTTATTTTTTTAAAAACAACCTGAAGTCATTTTATGTGGACTTTACTTTTCAGTTTTTCATCTTTGGTTTTAAGTACACCAGAAAGAACAGATTCAAGTGTCAGCTGATAAATTTTATCTTTGGTCAGGCAAAAATGGCGATATACCTGAGCAGAAAAACAAAGTGTCACAAAACACAGACTGATGCCATAAAAGTCCTCTCCAGACTGATAAAATAAAAAATTCTGATTGATTTGAACTTTTACAGAAGTATGTTTTTATTTCTATTATATTAATGCTCCTTTAAATATTTATTTATATATTGAGACACCCAAAAAGATCTCTCTCACGTGCGCGCGCTGTGTTTAGAGTAACGTCATCATGGAATTCAAAACACTTTTATTCAGTTTCCTAACAGGGAAACACATGGGATTAAAATTAAAATTAAAAGAATGATTTGGAGCTACGTTTAAGTTTGATCAGCACACTGGGTCACAAGAGCTCTGTGGCTCTTTCTTGATTGTGATAATTAGAAGGAGGTGGAGGTGGAAACGTGTCTGATTTGATTGGGACCTCGCCCTCCCTGCAGCAGCGGGAGGTGGGCCATACATCTGAGGAGCGGGCTGATACTGACCAGGCTGATAATATGGGACAGATTGTACAGGAAAATACTGCAGGCCACTTCTTACCCTAAAACCATGACCACAGCCACCTTGACCTCTCTTTTGCAGCTGATCCCCTTTTTTAGCATAACAGTTCCGAGTCCAGTGGCCAGGTTAATTACAATAATGACATGATGTGCCTGAACGATAATCAGGACCGGTCAATGGGAGATGAGTAGTACAGGACAGCGCTCGTGCTGTGTATATGTGCGGTTTAGCATGAGTGGGTTTTTGCTTCGAAATTGGAGCATTGATTGGGAATGAACTGGAATTTAGGCTTGGAACTTTAGTTCTACGTGGTGGTGCGCGAGGGGTCTTATCATTCACATGAAATGTTTTAGGGAGTTTATCCTTCAAATTATAATGTTTATTCCATAAAGGGAGCAGGCGAAGCCGTCCCATATAACATTTTGCCATATACTCATAATCCCAATTCGGATCACCTTCCCCGTCATAATCATTCATTTGATCTGAGCTAATACACGTGGGCTCAAAGGAACCACGGAGTGAAATAATTTGAAGCTGCGGCGCACATGCAACTGACCAGCCGTGTAAACAATCTAAATATGGAACTGTATATAATCCGCCTAACACGGTCTCAATCCAGTCTCCTGGTGTCATGCCAGGAGACGAAAGAACCGGGCTGGAAGGAGACCCTTCCATAACTACCTTGGAAAACAACACGCACAATAACACAATAATACTTAACGAACAATACAAATATAACACTCTCTTCGGCAAACCACACAGACAGTTTTGCAAATTATTCTACAAATATAAAATACAATTATTAGATTAGGCGGGCATAACGTTACAGAGGATCATAGACCAGAGTATAGATTATCGGCGACAGATAATCACTCACTTCTCTAATTATGATTATAATTATGGGTACGAAATTACACCACACCAGGGAGGAAAGAAAAACACTCACCTGGCCCGGAGTAATCGCACTTCCGACACCAAATTGTTGGATTTCCATGTATCCCAGTAATCTCAGAATATGCCTGTCAGAACGTCCGTCATGCCTTCCAGCCTCTTTTACCATTAACTTCTATTAACTTTTAGAAAGTGTGGTTTACCACAGAGAGTCAGGTGTGCCTGGAGAGTCCGAATGAACACACACACTGACACATGAATGTTCACAGAGACTTCTCGTTTATTTCATGCAAAACAAGAGTATTTATACACATTGATAAGAAGCAGTGCGTGGACGGTTTCTACTGGTCCAGGTATCAGACAGACTGAAACAAAACACACAGCACATAGTCATAATACAAAATAAGTCCTGTGTCATGTTGACACGGAAATACATAATAATATAATCAAGGATAGCAGTTGATCAGCTTATTTAAAGAGGTAATCAAATGAATACAAGGTAATTAAATGAATATAGGTATTTGATAGCAGTTCATAATATAAGAGGGTGTATGTTAACACGGATCACCAAGCTCTGCTCACACCCAAGTCAGTTGACCAAGTTCCGCTCATGTCCAAGCCTGCTGACCAAGTTCTGTTCATGTCCAAGCCTGCTGACCTGATTGATCAAGTTCCGCTCATGTCCAAGCCTGCTGACCTGATTGACCAAGTTCCACTCACGCCCAAGTCTCCCGACACGGCTGCCCAAGTTCTGCCCACGCCCAAATCTACCGACACGGCTGCCCAAGTTCTGCCCACGCCCAAGTCTACCGACACGGCCGCCCAAGTTCTGCCCACGCCCAAGTCTACCGACACGGCCGCCCAAGTTCTGCCCATGCCCAAGTCTACTGACCCGGCCGACCTAGTTCTGCCCATGCCCGAGTCTACCGATCCGGCCGACCACGTTCTGCTCAAGCCCGAGTCTGCCGACACGGCCGACCACGTTCTGCTCAAGCCCGAGTCCGCCTACACGGACAGCCAGGTTCAGCTCACGCCCGAGTCTGCTGACACGGACAGTCAAGTTCTGCTCACGCCCCAGTCTGCTGACACGGACAGTCAATTTCTGCTCATGCCCGAGTCCGCCGACACGGCCAGCCACGTTCTGCTCAAGCCCGAGACTCACATGGCGACCTCAGAGCCGCAGCCTGAGACCTACGAGGAGGTCTCAACTCCAGAGCTGCAGCCTGAGATTAACCTGGCGACCTCGGTGCCCCCGTATGAGGTCGTCGCTCTGCGTTTCTGCTCGGCTGTGGTCTTTGCTCTGCCGTCCTGTTCAGCCGGGGACGTCGCTCCGCTTTCCTGCTCTGCCGAGGATGTCGCTCCGCTTTCATGCTCCAATGAGGACGTCGCTCCGCTTTCATGCTCCGACGAGCACGTCGCTCCGCTTTCCTGTACAGCCAAGGACGTCGCTCCGCTTTCCTGCTCCGCCAAGGACGTCGCTCCGCTGTCCTGCTCCGCCGAGGACGTCGCTCCGCTTTCCTGCTCCGCCGAGGACGTCGCCCCACTTTCATGCTCCGACGAGGACGTCGCTCCACTTTCATGCTCCGACGAGGACGTCGCGCTGCTTTCCTGCTCCAACGAGGATGTCGCCCTGCTCCCCTGCTCCATCGAGAACGTCGCTCTACCTTCCTGTTTTGCCAAGAACGCCGTGCGGTCGCCTGGCTCTGCTTGGGACGTTCTGCCAAGGGGGCCGGGGCCGCCAATAAAGATGGATGTCTCGTGGCACTCCAGGAGGAGTGCTTTTGGGGGGGTTTCTGTCATAAGTCCCCCTTTGTGCAGCGCGCTGTGGAGCATGTGAGCACGCGTGCACGAGCAGATGCGCACCTGCTTCTCCCATGTGGACAGTTGTGACATTTCGACACGTACATCTGTTTATGTTTCTGTTATGTCTCCTCCCCGTCCTGTCATTGGTTGTGGTGTCACGTGTGTCTGTATTGCCCTCAGCTGTTAGCAGTTACGAGGCTAATCATGTCGGCATATATACCGCGTGCCTCCCAACACTCAACGCAGAAGATTAGAGTAGATAGATTAGATGATGTAGATGTAGATGTAGATGTAGATGTAGATGTGGTTCATTGTGAATGTCATAGCCCATGTCTTAGTTCATGTTTAGGTTCGTTAATTTAGTTCACGCTGGTTTCTCCGCTACCAGCCCCTCACTGTTGTTTATGTTTCTCGTTTTGTATATCGACCCTGTTTTCCGTGACCACGACCTTGATTCCTGAATAGCCCTGTGTATGCCTGTTTGCCGATCACCTGGAAAAAAAAACCTTCCAACTGCGCTTGCATCCGTCCTATCTTCCTCTACGTCACAAAGCGTGACACCCTAGAGAAATTTTGTTCTAACACTAACCTAAAGTTTTCATAGTCTTACTAGCACCACTTAAATAATTGTCAAGGACACATCCAAGATCATTAACAGTGGTTTTACTTGATATTACACAATCGCCTACCTTGATAAACTTGTTAGGAACCTTGTTCAGTTTACATTTAGACCCAAATAATTTGGATTCCGTTTTACCTAAATGCAATGAGTTTATTTTCAGAGAACCAGTCTCTTATTTTACATAGCTCTTCACCCAATATCACTTGTATTTTGCTGACATCCTTGTCTGAAACTAGTAAAGCAGAGTTATCAGCATATAAAAACAAATTAGTCAAAAACTGCTTGCATACAATTTATGTATAGGAGAAATAAAAGGGGGCCTAAGACACTTCCCTGAGGAACTCCATTATTAATAATTGTTTCCTCAGAGAGAATCCCATCAAATTTCTTCGCTTTGAACGCTCCCAGTTAAATAAGAGTTCAACCAGGCTATCACCATACCTGAAAAACCCATGGGAAGTATTGAATGATTCACTGTGTCTAAAGCTTTTTGGAGATCCAAGAGTACCATTCCACACATTTTACCTCTATCAATCTGCTTCTTTATCTGTTAAATAAAGTAAAGAAGTATCAGTCGAATAAGATCTTCTAAGACCCGACTGAAAAACATAAATGAAATCATTCTCACATACATACTGATACATCTGTTTGTACACAATCTTTTCTAGCATTTTTGAAGCCACAGTAAGAATGGAGACTGGATGATAATTTTCAGGATCATCTATTTCTTTTCTTGCATAATGGAATGACCTTATCTATCTTCATGTCAGATGGGACTATACCCTTTTATAAATAAAGATTCACAATAATTGTAACAGTTCTCTTAAATAAATAAATCTCTTAAAAATATAGCTGGAATACCGTCAAGCCCAGTTGACTTAGACACCTGAAGATCATCAAACATATTAGAAATTTCATCTACTGTCACTTTAGTAAAAATGAAAGACTTAGTCAGCTCTTTGTTTTTGATAAAATAAATAAAAAAAAATCTCTTGACAAAATCAATTCCATACATTAGACAAAGGGAGCTCTTTGCAATTGATGAAAAAAAAAAAATTAGAAACTCTACTTTTATCAAATTCTATCTCCCCATCTATATCTTATCCTAATTGTGATACAGTAAACTTCGATTTACTAATTGATTAGAATCTGTTCAGCATCTTCCACAAAGATTTAGGATTTAGGAATAATCCTCTGGTTTCTTAGTTCTCCTGAGTCAAAAGAGCCTTATTCCTGCTTTTTAATAATTCCATTATTTCCTGATTCATCCAAGGACTCAATCTCCACTTCACTCTCACCTGTCTAAGGTAGCCAACTCCATTCAATAGTTCAAATATTCAACTGTTGAGGTATTACAAATGTCATTACATTTAACTTTCTTAAGTTGATCTTTAAATACTTCAATGTTATTTATTTTTTTAACAATCTAGACCATACTGTTTTATGATTAATACATTTTAATTTACTACGTTTCCTTGTACAGGAGATAATATAGGGATCGCTAATGCCATTTTCTATTACTCCTTTCTGAGAAATATACTTTACATCAGACACCAGAATGAGGGCTATGGTACTTCCTTCCATTATGTACTACCTTCCCAAAATCTAGTAGATCTGTTTATAATTTGGGTTAAATGAAATAACTTGCATAGTGACTGCAAAGCATTATAATTATCCCCTATTCTTTTATACATATCCATATTAAAATCCCCCATAATAATACATTCTTTATCCAGAGCATTATAATTATTTAAAACAAACTCAAGTCCCTTGTAAAAGTCTTTTTGACTCGGTGGACGATAACAAACACCAAACTGTATTGGCTTAGTCACAGGTATTAACATGTCCAAGATCAATAAGTCATGGTCAACATTAATATCTAAGACCTTAAAATTAATGTGCAATCTAATAAAAATATAAACAGCCCCTCCTTGTCTATTGCGATCCTTCCTAATTACGTTATAATTTTCAACACTAATTTCATTGTCACTAATTGATGAATGTAACCATGTTTCTGTTAGGCAAAAATCCCCACTTTACAATTCTTAAGTAACCCCCTTAATTAATCAATCTGTGGTAATAAACTCCTTACATTTAAAAGCACAAAATATAAACCTTTTACATTAATATAGACTTCAAACAAATCATCCGAACCACCTAATTCTGAACAAGTCTCTCCAACTGCTGAGTCCTCGGCATCCGCAATGCGTTCCTGAACCAGGGCACCTTCTCCACACCACTCCGCGGATAGTTGGCCATGCCAAACTCCCCTTTCCAAACTGGACCCCGTAGCCGACTCAGCATCCATCCCAATCATGCCATCATCCATGCAAAAGTAAGGTATGCTATTAGACATACTGGTAAAATTTGGCTCCATATCTCTACTTGATGCTCGTACCTGCACTACAGCAATATTTGTAAAATTTCAGATGATTTTCCCGAAACAGCAGAGGAACCTGCTGGATCCTTACAAAGCAACTCCTCGGAAGCTGACAAGATGGCGGGAGTCTGTCACGGTTTCCCCTCTTGCTGGCACGGTAGCATGCAGTGCGCTCCGTAGCTTGAGACTCGAGCGCACGCTTCCGAGTTTTACAATTACATTGACTTTGTTTACTTTTGACACATGTGTTTTGTTATGGTGTATGTCCTGTCTCCGCCCATGCATTGTTATTGGTTGTTTCCCTTATGTGTCAGCATTGTACTCAGCTGTTTTGTGTTTCACCCTTGACTTGGTTTAGTATTTAAACCCCTCATGTCTTTTTGTTCTTCACAAAGTACTGTGTGACTGTTACCACCATATCAAGCCTTTGTATTTTGTTCCTGTGTTTCATGATTTGGATCTCGTCTATAATAAAGCTCTTATCTGCACTTGCATCTGTCCTAATCTCCATTTCGTGAGTCCACAAGGTACTGTTGGTATTAGTATTACAGTTTTTTAATTTACTTTAGTGCAATTTTCACAAGTATGTGAAAAATTTTAAAAACACTTAGTACAAAATTCCAACATAAAACAAAAGGAAACAAGGAACATAGAACAAAAGGTTCTATGGAGAAACAAAAATGGTTCTATATGTGCTTCATTGACTGGGTCCATGTTTACGTCTTTCAAATGTTCCTCTCTCTTGCGGGCTTGTCTACTCTATTCTACTCTAACTCACTCTATACTGTCCTCCCTCCAAGTGTAATGTTTTTATGAAGATTGACAGCAAGTACAACTCCATTCACCATAGAGTCAAGAAATGTGTGTCCAATTCCAGTATTTATTGTATCATACAACTCTACAATGAATCAGAGTGAAACTAAAAAAACAAAAAGATACAAACATCTCCAGAAGCAAACATTACAATTTGTGGCACCAGCCATTATATCTTATTGTATGCAAATGATGTCCTTCTTTATTTAGGTAATCCGTTGCAACCCATACCTAGCATTTTAACTATCTTTGATAGCTTCGGCAAGATTTCCGGATACAGAATTAACTGGACAAAGTCTGCATTTCTTACACTGAATGATGCAATGAGAAGCACAGTACTACCCTCAGGTATACCAGTTGTTAAACAATTTAAGTATCAGTGCATTATGATTGGTGCTTCATTGCCATAAATAATTAAAACCAACTACGAGGGCATCCTGTCTAAAATTTCATGTAACCTATTATTGGTCATCACTCCCAAATTCTCTTAGATCATGTGTTTCCATCATCAAAATGAATGTACTCCCCCGTATTAACTTTGTGAGCTCTATGTGGCTCTTACCTCCCCCTTCTTGTTTTTGGGAAAGGTGACAGAGCATAATTACCAAATTTGTCTGGAATAGCAAACACCCACGTCTTAAACTTTCCGTGATGCAACGAGAGGTTCACTGGTGGACATTCACTTCCTAATTTTAAGCTGTATCACTGGGCTTTTACATTGTGTCCCCTGGTCAGCTCGTATAATGATAAAATTTATGTATCTTGGCGTGCCCTGGAGGAGAATCTGGTTCTTCCTTTGAAGTTGGATGAAATCTTATTTGCTAATATTCCTCTTAACAAGTGTAAACTCCATTTTGGTCCTTTAGTGTCACATGTTCTATCGGTCTGGAGAGCAGCAGAAAAAGTTTGTGATATTCGTTCTAATCGGAATCCATACTCTCCTATCTTTAATAATGAGGGTCTGCTAATTGGAAACCACCCAATTAAGTCTGGCCAGTGTCGACAGTGGTACAACAAAGGGATTCACTCCTTGGGTGATATAATGGGCAACAAGGGCCTTTATACCTTTTGAACAACTTTCCATTCAATTTAACCTGCAAAGCTCTACCTTTTTTTTTTACTTAAAGTTGAGGGTAGCCATGAAGGCCTGTGGGGTAAATTGTATGGTTATATTCTGGAAAACACCTTTCCCCCAGCTTTGATTGGAATCCGGATCATCAACAAATCCATTTAAACTTTATTCATAGGACTTACACGACTTCACATAAACTCTACAGTATGAAGCTTAAACCTGTTTGTACCTAAACCTACCTTAAAACTAATTGTACGCTCTGCTATACAGGGGTACTTTTTATCACATGATCTGGGAATGCCCTGGGGTTGCTAATTTTTGGAATATGGTTAAAGAAAATTTGTCAATTATATTAAATGTTTCGGTCCCTTTGTCCCATCTGTTTTTATTTTAAATGGTCTTTCTGATATCCAACTTAACAAAATTCAGACGCGAGTGTTTTTAGCTGGCTTGATAGCTGCAAAGAAAGTATTGGCAATGAGATGGAAGCCTCCACATTCTCTTAATAAGCAATATTGGGTGCTCACTTTTTAAGATGTGGTGTATCTTGAATTGTCCACTGCACACATTCATTGTGGAAGAGAGGACACCATTAGACTTTGGCCCAAACTTTGCAGAAGCTCAAAAGTTTACTGATTTGAATTAAGAAAATCTTTAATTTTTCTATGGGTATATGTTTTTTTATGCATAATCTTGAGTTCATGTATAGACTTGTGTATATTTTCCAGCAAATTAAGTCTCGGTTATTCGCTTTGTGTATTTCTGTCATTCACCCTTCACTGCAACTGACCAGTTTTAATTATCTTTATTATATATTTTTTGTTTATTATATGTACTTTCTTTTATTCATTTATTTACTTTACATTTGAAAATTTTTTTAGTATTGATTTTGACTTACTGTTATAAGGCTGATTGTTTGTCTTCATCATTTTGTAGATTTAAACAATGACAAAACAATAATTTTTACTTTAAATAATTGAGGGAAATAAAACTTTTTGTTTGACAAGATATGTGTTCCCTTTTAATAATCGCTGGGATCAAGTCATTTACACAGGATGCCAGACAGGACATACAAGACTCACACCAATTTTTACTATCTGGAGAAAATCCACCAAAGTGCTCATCTTGTCAGAACCCACTATCCATTAAACATATTTTACTGGATTGTCTACACATCTGGATACCTCTATACATCTCGAGACTGGATATGAATCCAATTGAGATGGTGTGGTACGCTATGAAGGACTACATTCGGAAGAAAGCTAAACCAACAACAAAGTCTGACTTGGTTGCTACCATAAATAAATTCTGGTTTGAAGAACTGACAGAAACAGCATGCAATAATTATATCAACAGACTGTTTAAAGTTGTTCCAGCCGTGATTGATGTGTCAGGGTGGACACATTGGCATGTAGCAGGTCATTTCAAAACTTTAAAACTTCCAAACGTTCCACTTTCCTGTTTAAATTTGCTGAAAAACAAAAACAACAACAAAAAAAAAAACCCAAATGTGACTTAACAATAATTTGGGATTGTATTTCGCTCCTACATTTAAGATTAAGCAAGTGTTTCAAAACTTTGAATAGGTAGTGTACTTAAAAAAAACTTTATTTAACTTTAACGTTATTAAATAAACTTTGTTTGTTTTGATCAATGCATAAATGTGTGTAAAAAACACCCTTTAATTTTAATAAAATAAAATCATGGTGCAGCGAACGCTCGCTCCCATGAAGCACTGAGAATGATGTAATCAAGTTGTTGTTCCTACACTCTCAAACTACTGAAATATTATATACCTTAATATTTTGCAATAAATATAAAATATATGATCAAATCATGTTTGATGTATGAAAACAAATGATGTGAATGTAGTTCAATTCAATCAAGTGAAACCGATGTACAATTTTGAATTAAGTAAATTCACTGTTTTTTTTTATCATGTGATTTGTGTTGACATTAAACCATTTAAAAAAAAACAACAACAACAATAAAACAAAGAAAAGAAAACAAATCTAAGAAAAGAACAAAAGTTTCCATTGGCAAGAAAGGAGAAGATAGAATTCATTCACTGTTACCTCGAGGAACTTTCTACAGTGAAAAAAACGCTCATTTAAAAAAAAAAAAAAAAAAAAAAAACGCTAAACCGATTTGAGGCTTAAACCCTGGTCACTGTCATACAAAGCCTGCAGGTCACTTTATATACTGAAATATTGTAATTAGAAACTTGTTTAAATTAGGTTTATCATAGGTTTTGAAGAGAAATGTCATTTTTTTTATGTCAACCATTCGACCACACATTCCATTTTTATTATACTGTGTTCAGCTTCGAGTCCCGCCGGGGCCATGTGTGTGCGGAGTGTGCATGTTCTCCCCGTGCTGCGGGGGTTTCCTCCGGGTACTCCGGTTTCCTCCCCCAGTCCAAAGACATGCATGGTAGGCTGATTGGTGTGTCTAAAGTGTCCGTAGTGTATGAATGGGTGTGTGAGTGTGTATGTGATTGTGCTCTGTGATGGATTGGCACCCTGTCCAGGGTGTACCCCGCCTAGTGCCCGATGCTCCCTGGGATAGGCTCCAGGTTCCCCGTGACCCTGAAAAGGAGTAAGCGGTAGAAGATGGATGGATGGATGGATGGATGGATGGATGGATGGATGTGTTCAGCTACATTATGTTGTTCAATGTGCCACCTGGTGGTTATTGTGTGAAGTACAAAAAATGTATTTAAATTCTAAAAACTGTGCCTGCAGAATACCGCATGATCACACGTGACAAATTACATGAAAAAAACGCGCATTCTTACAGACCACATCTGTACTCTGTATATTGAACCCCAAGTTGCTCCTGATGGCAAGTTAGCGCCTTGCGTGGAAGCTCTACTACCATTGGTGTGTGAGTGTGTATGTGAATGGGTGAATGAGACACAGTGTAAAGCGTTTTGGATAAAAGCACTACATAAGTGCAGACCATTTACCATTTACTTTGACAGTGGTCCAAGGGGCATTATTTGGGCTTTGAGTTTGTATGAAGTTCACAATTACACTTGCTTGGTCATCCTCTATTTCCAGTAAGCAGCCAGGTTAGGTTTGCTGTTGCCTGGAAGGTTTATAGTCATCGAATGTCAAAATGTCTCTGTGACAGCCAGTACATTGAGGTTGTTTCCTATCAACTCACTCAGGGGTCATAGTCTGTGATGGGGTAAGTATGTTTTCTTCCAACTGTGATCAAGAATACTGACTTGAGCACAAGTACCGAGTAAAACAGCCACAGCATAGCCATTTATGTTACATTTCAATAAGCACTTGTTTCCAGTTAATTCTGATACTTTGTCTTGTGTTGTTACTGCCTCTTTACATGTGTGGGGGCAGACTGCTGACTTTGTGTTTTAAGCCCCAATTGTAGTTTACTGTCATGACACGAAAAATCTGTGTATCTGTCTTATATATACTTTATGCTATTGGTGCAATTTATGCTGAATAATTGTGGTGAAATAAATGGGATTTTTATGTTATACTGACTTCTGTTAGAGGGGAAAAATCTACTTTTATTGTGGCAATGGAGCCATCTGAGGGGAAGTGAGTTGGGAGGATTACATGTTTTGGTCGGTCTGTTGCAAAAGAGAAACTTTTCTCCTTTTGGGATCTCTTTGTGGATAATTTGAAATTCAGGGATCCCCAAGAAAAGAGTTTTATATTTGATGTTGCTGGCCACTCTGCAAATGTTTTGATATCCCGGATTCCTTTTGCTCTTGGATATTTTTTTGTTTTCTGCCCGAGGACTGTGAACCTGATGGACTATTTATGCGGGTGAAACACCATCCATGGACTAGCTGTTTGGAGACTATCCTTCTCTGTCTCTGGACCCTCAGATAAGTTCTGAATTATGATGTGGTGCTATGAAATGTTATTCAGCTGATACTGGTTTCTGTGGGTTTTCTTCGAGCAGAGCTGTTGACTAGCATTTTATCTATCCCTCTACAATTTTGCATTTAAGTGCAGTTTGAGTTAAACAAACTTTTGGAATGCTTTGAAAATCTGGTCAGAGATTTCATCACCTATTCATTACCTGATACCCTGGACCCATTACCCGATACCATCCCAATCGCTCTACTGAGGGTGCCATAACATGCATGTTATACACAGCCCTGAGGCATCTGGACATCAGGAAGGGAAAATATGTTAAAATGCTGTTTATTGACTACAATTCAGCATTTCAAACTAATTCCCTCAAAACTCACCACCAAATTGGAGGACCTGGGACTTAGACCTCAGCTATTAGCAAACTGCAGAACCCTGATGAACTGTTTATCATCGTCAAAGATTTCAATGATGCAAATCTCAAGTCAGTGCTCAGTAAATTCCATAAGCAAATGGACTTTGCAATAAGAGGGGTGAACGCACTGGATCTTGTTTATATAAACATCTCTGGCACATACCTGGCAGAGCCCTGCCCTCTTCTCGGCTACTCAGACCACATCTCTGTTATGCCAACCCCAGCATACAGACCATTCATCAGCTGCTCCAAAGTTGTTCTGAAGCAGGTGAAAACCTGGCCAGCAGGAGATGACCAAATGACTCTAGGTTTCCTGACTGACTTTACAATCCATCTGGATCATCTGTTTCATAACCAGCAAATTCCCAGAGGAAATTGGACCTCACACCCCATGAGTAACCATCTTGAACCCATGCAACTGGGTCATACCAAGTTGAATGATGGCAAAGGTGAGGATAGGGACAGGATATGTTTAAATTGTGGCAAAACTGAACTCTTCATGGGGCAAAGCCCCCTCCATGGCAAGACACCAGAGAAACAAAACCCTGATGAGAATACCAACACCTTCACCACTCGTCAATGGTACATTTCATTTATTGAAAGTACATTTCATTTACTTTCGTGGTGACTGACACCAGTCATTCACCCCTAAAGTACAAATCAAAATCAAACATTAAGATGTTGTCTTTTCTCTTTCAGCACTGATCGATTTGGGGGTAATTTCATCAACCAAGCCACAGATTTCCTTTACAACATCCTCTATGCATCCACTCTATTTACAGAGGACCCATAGTAGATGGAATGATCACACGCTGCACTCATTTACATTTATGCCCTTATCCAGATTGACTTACATTTGAGCAATTGAGGGTTAAGGGCCTTTCTCAAGGATCCAACAGTGGTAGGTTGGCAGTGCTGAGGTTTGAACTCATGACCTTCCGATCAGTAGTGGTCAGTGGTCTTAACCACTGAGCTACCACTTCCATCTCCTCCACGTCAGCGTTGCACCTGGAGCACATACTGTATCATGTCTGGTGAATGTTACCTTGAAACACCTAATCATTTTAGGATTCCTTTGAATGCACCTACACAACCTACGGATCTCCTGGACTGAAATGGAAATCACTCACTTATCTCATTGCCTTAGTCACTGCCTCAGTCACCATGCACCTTAGCTCTTGTTAGCTTCAACCACAGTGTAGAGCCCAGAAACTAATGCATCATTGAGCATCCCCACAGAATATCTGGATTTCAAGGTAGTCTTCAGTAAGACCAAAGCCAGTGGTCTGCCGTCACACCACCTCTATGACTGATGATTGAACTCCTTCCTGGGACCATTCCCCCTCTAAATTAAATATATCCACTCTCCATAACAGAACAACAAGCAATGGAGAAATATATTCAGTAAGCACAGCAATGGGGTATATTTACCCCTCCAAAGCTCCTATATTGGCAAGATTCTTCTTTGTAGAAAATGCCGGGGTGACTTTCAAACCTGTATTGATTACAGAGGACTGAACCAAGTCAAAGTAAAGAACATGGACAAACCCATGTTCTCCATGTCCGACAAGTCTAAAGCCCAATGCACACTGTACGATGTTTAATAGTCCTTTGCAACTATTGCATGTCAGACTGTATGAACATAATCCCCGCTGTAATCCCTGTCACACTGTAGGATCTCAGTTGTCATTAATGTTGGACTGTCAGAATTTAATCGGAGGAAAAATTTGATTGCAATGGCCATTAATCGGTTGTCAAGGAACAAGTCAAACTAGCGATCAAAGACTACAGATTTTGGCCTAGGATTATAGGAATCTTTTAGGATTCTCAAAATTTGACGACCAAATCGTGACCAAAATCGTACAGTGTGAACCCGGCTTTAGAAGGACTTCTACAGAAACAGTTGTATACAAGGGGAGAAATGCGAGTTCCATGTGCACACAATTTCCTTCCTTGGATATATTATCAGCCCAGAGAGAGTAACCATGGACCAGACTAAAATTTCTGCTGTGACAGACAGTTATCAGGTTTGTGAATTTCTATTGACAATTCATTCAAAGCTTTAATTCCATTGCTCTCCTCTGACATCTCTCCTCTCCTTTCCTGTGTTATATTTCATCCCTTCTAAGCTGTCAAGGGCGGAGTAAAACACCTGGATATCCTCTAGTGTGTACACCATGCAATGTCCTTCGTCAAAGTCACACAGGGAGCGTGACGCAGGATTTGTTATAAATACCTTCTCATCATGTCTCTCTGCTCCTTTTACACAAATCACCTCGTACCATGTTGGATGTCTTGTGCATTTTGGATCTGTGTGACCTATGGTCAAAGCTGCAGATAACCTGTCCTCTAAAGCTGGTGACAGGCTCCTGTCATCTCTTTATGGCTGTGGTGAGTGTGCCTATTTTTTTGTGGATGTCATTTTATTTTTGAGGAACTTATTTATAGATGATTTCAATTTATAGATGATACAGAAATACCCACATAGACCTTCCACACAGAACATCAGTCTGTCTGCATCCCCTTGTGCTCTGAGTAAAAATAGGAAAATGTATCTCTGTTATAAAAGTTCACTGTTTAATCTGACCGAATCCTGAAGAGTTTTCAATGTAATGAAGAAATGCCTGTATAATCAAACACAATATATGTTGTGTCCTGAGGGTGTGCAAACTTTTTAACTCAGCTCAGTCTCTGTGTCAGTCACTGTGATTTTGTTTAAGCAGAATATATGTAAAGTAGGACAAAAGGGACAGAGTGGTTTGCATAAGCTAATTTGCCTTAAGGAAGACAAATATGCAGCTAAGGTTATCACTAAATAGTAAAATGGCCTCTGAAGGTCACATAATAAAGTAAAAACATAACATTTATGGTTTACCTCCAAATTTCAACTTCCAGCTAATACACTACACCAACAATCAAGCTATTAACACTTAATAAGGAGAAGTGTTTAGTGTCAAAGTCACAAAATTAAGGTGATGCAGTATTTGTTATATCAGCACGTGTTGTTTATGGTTTCCGTATCTCATGTACCTAATTCATTTCTTCACACACCTTGTTGATCTAGTGTGGAAGGCATGTGTGTGTTTGTATGTGCATTATCTGGGAGCTACAACTAGGCTTTCAGATATGATTTATGGACTTCAGAAGATGTGTACATTGGTTAATTTGTTGTTTATATTTGTGTATTCATTTGGGGAATCCATGTCTGACTTCACTTTGTGTTTTTTTTCCTTTTCTCTTACCCTTGCCAGTTGCACTCAGGAGGCACGTCTCAGATACGCACCACATGTCCTACCCAAGCCTGGCAAAGTTATAATAGTATATTATAATATTGTGTCTTTCTGTGAGATTCTTCTCTTGGAATGTAAAAAGGGCCCAGTTAAAATAGCAGGAGATTTTATTAATCTTGGCCCATATTCAGAGTTAAATGTGTGTTTCAGAACTTAGGCATAACTGTTTAAGCACTATTCAGAAGTTGCATGAGAGCTACGTACATGGGGCAGAGTTTTGTTAATTTGTTTTATTTATTTATAGATCTAATATTATTTATTGGACTTTCTTTAAATTTTGTTGATCACCTACTGTTTATTTATGGATCACATTTTATTTTTGATAACCAGATGTACCTCTGCTATATACATTGCCTTACAAAATCATTCAACGCCCTTATAGTCATAAGAAACCCTCTTGAGGTTTCTTCCTCATGTTGTTTCAGCGAGTTTTTCCTTGCCATCGTTGACTCTGAATTGCTCATTAGTGTTTACATTTAGGAATTGCTTATTAAAAGGGTGAAATGGGCAGGGACATTAGCTGGGAAGTGTTTGTCATTTGTGAACAACATAAGTTTGGTCTTTTCTGGGTTTAGTTCAGTTCAGATTGAAGTAAAAAGAAATCTTCAGATTGCACAGTTGAGACTGGTTAATATGAAATGCATATAAAAGCAGTGTTGTGTCATTTAATTTTAAAATTAATGAATTTTAAATGTTATTAGTTGTACATAAGAATATTACTAACTGTAAAATACTGTTTGCATAAGTATTGACTGCCAGAAATTTACACAGATGAACAATATTGCTCTAATGAGGAGATAGATGCTTACAATTGGCCTCTACATGTAAACTATCTTTTGTAAAAGTTCTCCTTTCCTATATAAATGCCACTCTTAATTCAAATACCATTGTTCAGACTGAATCTGAAGGAAAGCTGTAAAAATAAAGACCAAAGAGCATTCTAAGGAAATTAGAGGTAAAGTTATAAACCTGCACAAGCTAGGAAAAGATTACAATACCTGTGAGCACTGCTGGATCAATATGTTTAAGGTCTGCTGACAAATAATGAATTTTGACTTTGAAAATATACTTTAAGAACATATTGGTTCGCAACAAAAATACTGGAAAAATCTAGAAAAGTGTAAATTGTCAGCCAGACCAATCTCATGACTTTTGAGGGGGTTGAATACTTTTGAAGCCACCTTAATCATCTGACTCGGTTTTAACAGAGATGTCTGAATGAGATGTAATGAAGAGATGTAATGAAGGAACACCTGTATAACCAAACACACTAAATGTTGTGACCTGAGGACAGGGACACAGGAAGGTGTTTTACATTTACGTCACACCCAAATTAATCAGATATTTTTTTATTTTAACAGACAATGTGTGTTGATTACAATGATTACCACAGCACGGTTTAATTCTGGAATCAGAAGATGTTGATTAATTTACTGTAGCAGTACGGATCTGAATATTTACGTCTGTAACATTAATGATCAGGTCATTGTGTTCACTCTAATACGTTATTGTTTCTACAGTATAACAGCTCCTTCACATGGCTTGTCTGGTGGAAGCACCATATAAGCGATTAATAAATGTATTACAAATGTTATTATATAACAAAGAAAAGTTTGCAATCATTTCTTTTAAAAGAGAACATGTTGATTACAATTATTATACCACAGCACTGTGGTGCTCTCGAATCAGAAGGTGTTGATTTATTTTCTACAGCAGTACACATCCAATTATTTACTATAACATAAATTATAAGGCTAAAGCACTCATTCTAATACATGATTGCTCCTATAACAACTCATTTCACATAGCATGTACAGGGCATGCTTCACATAATCTAATAATAAACAAATCAGAAACATGTAGTTTAATAAATAAAAACATGTACTCAATGATTCACTGAATTAATGAATCAACTGATGTTTTCTATTAGGAGATTTATTTAACATTTATTGAAGTACAGTATAGCACTTTGTATAATTCAGTAATTTTCCCAACACAGAATGTTACTACAATATGCTCAATTTTAAAGTATTTGTATAGCATATTTCTTTATTTGTTCATTGATATATTATTATTATTATTGTTATTATTATTATTATTATTATTATTATTATGTTAGCAGTTGCAGCTACATTTGCAGTTAAAGGAATCCTGAATGTCAGGTTGCTGCAGCAGCTTCCTCATCACTCATACTTCCTGCGTCCTCGCCTGAGTGTGTTCACCCAACCACACTACTTCTACCCAAACTCTGATTTGGTTTAATCAAGGTTTTATTTAAAGTAGGACAAAGGTACAGACAGGTTTGCATAAGCCAATTTACATGAAGGAAGCAAATGAGCAGCTCAGTTTATTACCAAAGGGAAAAAATCATGTGTATTCTCCCTTTGTACCCATGCCTGTTGATCCTGTTTTGAATAGTTTGTGTTCTAGTTGCATCTGGTAATTCTTATTGATGTCTGCGGCAATTCCTTGCTGCTGTTTCTCACTTGTTTTTCTTGATTTACTCATAATTATCCTGCACAGTCTGCAGCTGGTCTTTCTGGGTCAGCTTGTACATTGTGTCTTACAGAAGTCCTACAGAGGAATAAAATTATGTATCTAATGTACCCAGGTGACCATGGACACCAAGCACATCACACAGGGAAACTGATTTTCTTACGCAAAGCAAAGTGTGTCTGCAACTTTTAGCCAGAATGTGCCAATGTGCCTAGTGTCATGTTGGAAAAGCAGGAGGGCATGTGAGTGTCAGGAAACCTGTAGGGATTATACAGCATAACGCAGGTCACTTTTTGCTGGAGCTAATCAAGTGTTAATAAAGAAAATGTTGCACATCATTAAAAGAAGATTCCGTGGCAAACAGAGTCGACTTACACACCACCTGAGTCATTAAAGCATATCACCGTTTTAAACAGTGCTACAATTTGTTTTAATTTCTGTGTTCATATTGGCTTGCATGTTGCATATATTTTCATATTTAATATTTTTTCATATATATATATATATATATATATATATATATATATATATATATATATATATATATATATATATATATATATATGTATATATATATATATATATATAAAATAGCTAGTTCCATTAATATGAATTGACTGGGTTTCACAAAATGTTCATCAAACTGGTGTGTTTAATTAAAATAGCTACATAAATTATTTAAACTTCATGTATATAATTCATTTGTAAAAGTACAGTAACGTTTCGCAAATTTCTGACTAGGGGCCGAATACTCAGGGTTACATTAGTTTGTCTTCTAATGCGTAAAAACACACTGTAGCACAATTTGGGTATGAATATTTTACAAAATTTACAGGATTTTCATTAATCCAAGAGCTATCCAAGATGGCAGCATGGTACCAGGCAGTGGCCACTTTGGGGCTACAAATATTGTGTACATTACATGTAGCCTACACCAATTGGAAAATGTTTACCAGTGTGCATCAGAAACACTGGTGCACATGTCTGGCATCTATGCTAGGCTAAAGTCCAACCATTCTCCTCTTCAATGTTCACTCCCTCAACAGTAAACTGAAAAAAATATTGAACATGCTAAGAAAAAGCAGTTCTCCAAGGCAAGGAAAGGCAAAGAATCAGCTGAAATCCGTAAGTAATTATACCTCCTATCTGTGCAAATTAATATCAGCTGGGTTAGTAAATTGATGGCCTATAAAAAGGCTTTTAATTACCCAGGTGTCACACAAGAAACATCTCATGATGCATAAAAGCAAAGAGTTCTACCAAGACCTTCACAACCTTATTGTTGCAAAACATTGATGGAATTGGATATAGACGTATTTCAAAACTTCTGAATACTCCTGTAAGCACCATTGAGGCCATTAACCACAAGTGGAAGCAACATCACTCCGTCATTAACCAGCCACACACAGGAGCTCCTCGCTAGTTTTCTGAGCAGGGAGACAGAAGAATAATCAGAAGAGTAGTCCAAGCGCCAAGGACCACTCAGAAAGAGCTCCAGAAACACTTGGAGGTACCTGCTGAATCCAAGTGTTTCTGGAGCTCTTTCTGAGTGGTCCTTGGCGCTTGGACTACTCTTTTCATAATTCTTCTGTCTCTCTGGTCAGAAATCTTGTGAGGAGCTCATGTGCATGGCCGGTTAATGGATAAATTCCACCAGCATGTTGATTTTGCGACCCATGGAACAAACACGTTAGACCTTATTACACCAACATTTATGGTGCTTACAAGGCATCATCTGTGCCCTACCTGAATGACTACCTGCCTGTTGCACTCACACCTATCATCATGAAGTGCTTTGAGTGGCAAGTCATGAAATGCATAAAGAGCAGTTTTCCCACCACACTGGACCATTTCAGTACGTCTACCATCCCAACTGCTCAACATAAGATGCTATTTCTGCTACCATCCACCTTACTCTGAACCATCTAGACAAAAGTGACAACTATGTAAGGAACTATGTAAGGTTCATAACTTCAGTATAGCATTGAAGACAATCATCCCACAACAGATGATAACAAAGCTTAGTCTGCTGCGTTTTACCACCTCCCTCTGCAACTGAATCCTGGATGCTCTGACTGGAGACCCCAGTCTGTTAGACCCCACTGTAGAGACAACAACCTATCTCTTAATGTTGCTATGAGACTAAGATGATTGTCGACTTCAGGAGAACCCAAGTGGACCACTCACCACAGCACATCAATGGACCATGTTTAGAGAAAGTCAAAAGCTCCAAGTTTCTTGGTGTTCACATGGCAGAGGACCTCCCCTCTCACTCTCAATACCAACTAACCAGCCAAGAAGGCCCAGCAGTGCCTCCACTTCCTGTGGAGCCTGAAGAGAGCCAATCTTCCCTTCCTCCCATTCTCAAGACCTTCTGTACAAGGACAATAGTGAGCATCCTGACCAGCTGTCTCACCTTGTGGTTCAGGAATTACACAGTCTCAGACCCCAATATCTTACAGCAGATTGTGAGAACAACTGAAAATACCATCGGGGTCTCTGTACCCACCATTGACATCTTATACACTTATATCACTACATCTTCAATGCCACCAGTATTGCAGACAACCCATCTCACCAGTCTTCATTATCTCAAGGTACAGCGGACTTCAACAGACTCTGAAACAGTTTCTTCCCTGAGGCAGTCAGATTACTCAACAGCTTGCTTCCTCCAATGCTCACCTGGGCTAGTCAAACACCTAACCCAGTTTGACCACATACCACTGCACTTTATAGTATAACTCTGCATCAGACACTATATGGAACATTAAACATACTGCTGCTACCCAACCAATAGTTTACAGTTTACAGTCAATGTCCTGTATCTATTGTCTTGTGCCTTTATTGTCTTGTGTATTTATTGCCTTGCTCTCATCCCACACTGTAGTGTATATGCCCTTTATGTAGTCTTGTGTACTGTTATGTGTTGCACCATGGTCCTGGAGAAATGACATTTCATGCAAAATTATTCAAACTATATAGATGAATGACATTAAAAAACTCACTTGACTTCACTGCATATTTCTTGTGTAAGTCCTTGTACAATTTACAACTAAATCAATTTGTACCTAGATTGATAAATAAGGCCCAGAATTGGTTTAGGGTCATTATTTTACTGGAATGTGCATTTTTTCCCTTTATTCTAAAAAATTATTTCCTTTAAAAGGATATACATACTGATGCAAACAGGTTATTTTAAGTTTTTTTTTTCTTTTGTTTTATTTGTTTCTATTTGTGTCACATCACAGCCTAACCACGACTCAGGTTCCCAGGAGGCTCCGTGAACTACAAACATGGCCGCTGAGGACTACACTTCCCACACACGCATGTGAGCACCTTCCCTGGAGTTCTAACTGCACACACCTGCAACCAATCTCTCACACTCACACACAGAATATAAGAGACTTTGGTAACTAAAGACTTTGCGAAGTAAACGTTCAGTAGACTTGCTCTCTGCCATTTTCCAAGCTATTTCATAGTGTGTTTTAAAAAAGTGACTTTGACCATTGTTTCCATCCCGACCTCGATTTCTGCCTTGCCTTGTTTTGTTTGTTTGCCTGATCACTGACCACTAACTTTGCCTTTCCTTTTGGTTCAGCGGAACCACGAAGAATTCATTATTCCCCCTTCCTGTTTTGTCAGTTCCCTGGAGTGGGAGTTGGACCAAACCTTAGAGAGCATCCCCAGGTCTTAGGTTCCAGCAGCATGCCCCTAGGGAAGACAATTTGTGCCCGAGCGGCACTGACAGGAACTTATTGTCTGGGCCCACATGGCTGTTGCCACAAGTCACCCAGGTGCACACTGCACTTACCATCTGTTGCGGGCTAAGTACTGGTGGTCAAATATGGCAAGGGAGGTTCACCATGTAGTGTCTTCCTGGTCATCATGTGCCCAATGTAAGGTTCCATGGACACTACCGGCCGGCAGGCTCAATCCCCTACTCGTACCGGAATGCCCCTGGTGCCACATCTCCATTGATTTTGTCACAGACCTACCAGAATCCCAGGGAAACATGACCATTCTAGTGACGGTGGACCGATTTTCTGGTGGACCCAGAAAGCCGTTTCATAGTGTGTTTTGACAAAGTGACTTTGACCAGTGTTTCCATCCCCGACCTTGATTTCTGCCTTGCCTTGTTTTGTTTGTTTGCCTGATCGCCTGACCCCTGCCTGTTTCACGACCACAAACTTTGCCTTTCCCTTTGGATTATATTGCTTTGATTCTGTATACCTGCAACTGCTTCAGTCTCCACCTACGGATCATGACAATTTGTTGTTTGCTGGTTACTATTTCACATTAAAGGTGGGAAAAGATCTAACATGATTTATTTTGGTTAATTTTTTTTTACATCACAAAAATGGTTGATGTGAATGTGATTTAAAAAAAAAATTTTTAACACCATTTAAATTTTTTTTATTCCATTTATATTTGAAAATCATTGTGTGATACTACATACTAAAATCTTAATAATATTTTCAGTGGTTTCCACTCAACAACCTTCATCGACCACGTGTGTGCGTACTGGGTCGTTCTATTGTCCCTACTCACATCATCATGGCTGCATCACACACACAGGTCAAGATCCACAGGAGAGAATAACATGGTAAATACACAAATTTATTTTTATTTTAAATGATAATTTCTATAAACCCCACACAGTTGATTACATAATCCATTAATTAAACTAAAACCTGGATATCCTGTAGTCTGTGTGTGTGTGTGTGTGTGTGTGTGTGTGTGTGTGTGTGTGTGTGTGTGTGTGTGTGTGTTTACGTGTGCATGATGCCAAGACCATCAACAAAGTGGCCATGCCTTATAAATACCAACTCATCACATCGCTCTGGTCCTTTTACTCTACCCACCTCGTACCAAAGCAGGTAACAGACTTCTATAATATCTTCATGGCAGTGGTTAGTGTATTCTTATACTTTTGAGGGCATGGAAACTATGGAGCTATTAGCTGAGTGGGGATACCTCTACTAGAGTTTTATCATCTAACTAACTAGCCTTGTTACTGTCACTACTGGTCTGTCTGGGAGTTCAGATGCTCAGTACGGCACTCGCCTCTCTGTCTGTTAACAAGTGGTTTCTGAGGTTTTTCACAAAGCCGAGTGTTTCAGGACGTGCAGGCCTGTGAAGACAAGCAGTTAGCATGGTTTAATGGTTCTCCCTCACTATACCACACTCTACTCCATTGAATGAAATTGACGGGATTCTGCTAACGCACATACACTGGCCGATATTGGGCTTCATCCATTTCCCTGTATTTGTGATGAGTGAGACTGCCTTCTTTACCAGGTCTGCCCCTGAAAACCATGTGCCCTAGTCCAGAATGCTGCTGGATGAATTGTGTACATTTTCCCCAACTCACCCTTTTGCCTCATCACCCTTTTGTTGTGTTCCATCCACAGGTTTTGTGTAGCTGCTGCATCAGATATAAAGCACCTCCAAATACTTACAAACTCACCTACAAAGCAAAAAAAAAGAAAAAAGAAAAAAAGACCAGTACCAGCTAATTTAAAGCACTAATCACACCCTGATCTGCACTAAACTCCCTCAGAGCCTCTAGCACTCTTCAACCCATTAGTTATCAAGATACAAGGAAAATCTATAAATGTTTCTCATTCACCAATTCACACATGCACACTCACACAAGGCACTAACCTGTCATTGGGAGCAACTTGTGATTCACTGTCATGCCCAGGGACATGTGGAGGCATGGGCGCCAGGAATCGAACCACTAACCCTGTGACCCACCTGAGCCACAGTCGCCCAGGGTTAGATCAGGTGTAGACCTATAAGAACAGTCTTCTCTGTCCTGTATCTGTCTCTGTCCACCCAGGTGGAGGAATGAGCTTTTCCTGTCTGTCTGAACAGTTCAATTCAATTCTGTTAATTGTATAGCGCTTTTAACAATGGTCATTGTCTCAAAGCAGCTTTACAGAAACATATTAACACAGGATACAAATGTTAAGTGTGTGAATTTATCCCTATTGAGCAAGCCGGTGGTGACAGTAGTGAGGAAAAACTACCTAAGATGATATGAAGATGTAACCTTGAGAGGAACCAGACTCAGAAGGGAACCCGTCCTCATCTGGGTAACAACGGATAGTGTAAAATTAAAGGAAAGTTCATTATGGTTTTAACATGAAGTCTGTTTGTTGAACTAGTCCACTGTTCACTAAAGGAGATCTGAGTGCAGAACTGCATGTGGTAATTGCAGTCCTAAGGCCATCACAGCAACCATAGTCCCAGCAACCACAGCTAGAATGTCCATGTGGAATTGTGGTCCAAAACCATTTCCATGGTACTTCAAGCGGCACTGTCCTCAGCAATCTCCAGGCCGCACTGCTTGGGATTGTCCTCAATGGCAGAATGTAGCCTCCAGTTGATGAGAGCTCCATCCAGAGGTAGGTCATCAGGGTGGATCAGGCAGGTCTGGAGAGCAGAAAGTGTCAGGATCACTGGCATCTCCATAAACTCATGTATGGCTCGACAGAAGGAGAGAGGGAAAGGGAAGTAAAGAAAGGGAGAGATTTTTAGGTATGCTTACTATCCTGTTATGGATAAGACTGTGTAATTTGCATGAAGCAAGTAAGCTTGAGTAAACAAATATGTTTCAGCTTGGACTTAAACACAGAGTGTCTGAGTCCCAAACACTAATTGGAAGGCTATTCCATAACTGTGGGGCTTTGTAAGAAAAAGCTCTTCCCCCTGTTGTAGCCTTCACTATTCCAGGTACCAACAAATAGCCTGCACCTTTCGATAGAAGTAGGCGTGGTGGATCATAAAAGACCAAAAGTTCTCTTAGGTGCTGTGGTGCGAGACCATTCAGTGCTTTGTAAGTCAATAATAGTATTTTATAATCAATATGAAATTTTACTGGGAGCCAATGCAGTGTGGATAAGATTGGGGTGATGTGGTCGTATCTTCTGGTTCTAGTAAGGACTCTTGCAGCTGCATTCTGGACTAACTGGAGTTTGTTTATGCTCCTTCTGAAGCATCCAGACAGTAAGACATTACAATAATCTAGTCTAGAGGTGATGAAAGCATAAACTAATTTTTCTGCATCATATAGTTCCTGAACAGTTTAAACATGTAACTGAGCTCATTTTAACTGATTCAGTAATGCCCAGTATTTAACCCATTAATGCATATGAAAAGCATATGAACATATGTGTTACACAACAGCGAACTCGCGGCTGCAGTTTACAACGTGCAGTGCCACCCAAGGACATGGCGGAAGAGGACTACACTTCCAAGTCATGCCTGCGCTTGAGTTCACTGGAGTTCTGATTATGAACACCTGCACTGCATCCAAAGTTATAAAAGGGCCTCGTTAACGCCAGCCGCTTGCGAAGTAACCGTTCAGCAACCTCGTCTCTGTTCGTTTACCAAGCATTAACCTCATATACGTTTACCTGGTTGTCTATATTCGCTTTCTTTAGATTACACTCCTGCCTACACCCCGTATAACCTGATTACCCGATTATACTGACTCTGATCTCTGATCCGTGTTCCGTCTGTCGTCCACCCCACGTTATCTCAAACGCCAGTCCGTGTTTGTCTCCGCCTAAGTGTCGTAACAATATGATACAAGCATCTGGGTTTGTGGTAAAAAACAAAGTCATAGAAACTATTTCGTCTCAAGTTTCTTGCCATCTGTCTATGAGAGTTTTATCACAGAGGACACACAAATTTAGTTTTGCACCCATCAACCAGAGAATATAATTCCATCTGGATGGGGTTCTTATTTTCAGTCGTGCCCAGCCCATTTCAGATTTCCATCCTATCTGTTTTGTAAAGTAAAAAAAGGAGGAGGAGGAGGAGGTGGTTTGCATTTAGTCATCAAGTCTAAAAGAAGATAAGATAGTAACTCAGTTAGTCAGATACTGCAGAACATCTCTGAAAGACACTGTGATCTATAAAAGCTACAACACTGATAGTTTACCTCCTTCACATTTCGGGTAGGTTTCAGTACTTTACTGAAATAATTCAGTTATTTCAGGAAATGTGTTATAGAACTTGACATGTGGTATAATGAATGTTTTTAGTATATTTGTGTTCTTAAGAGCAGGGCTTTACAGAGATCTTTACTCCAGCAGGAGATTACAGTTAAAAAGAGACTCGTGCATTGAGGTTTTAGAACTTTAGGTTTTAGACTACAGCATAAGAATCAGATCCACTGATAAATTTACATTAGATAGTCTGATGCTGTGTGGTATCTCTATTTATATAACAGTTTTTAATTTGAGTTTAAAATTTTAAACAAAAAAAACATGTTTTGAGTTCGATGTCATTTACATTGTGCGTGCTGGTCATTTAAATTTATTTATTGTTTATTATTATTATTATTATTATTATTATTATTATTATTATTATTATTATTATTTTATGATCAGCATCCTACACTGACCCTATATCACAATACTGGGTGATCTATCATCACTTTAATTTTTCTCATTTTTGTCTTTTTTTTGTTCTGTTTTTCCTTGTCATCTTCCTGACCTGTCTAACCACTGTGAACATATAACCGCTGTCCCTCATTACATATCCAACTAACCAACCAACCAAACGAACAAACAAACAAACTAACAAAAAAATAAATTGTCAATTTTTTTTCACATCCCATCAAGGTGAGCAAAACCTGGTTTTATTATGATCTAAACTCACCATCACATTCTTCACCATTTGTTCTTTTTTCTTGAGTCCTTTTTTTTTTTATATCTCTGTTACAAAATAACAATGTGTCATTTTGCTGTTATTACCTGCAGTGACCGTGACACTGAATCATGTTCCAAATGACACCACCTGAGGAATAATAATATTTCATTAATTACATTATTAACTACAATGCATCTGCATTGATTTAGGTTTTAACTTCAGATAGCATCATGTGTAGTGATGTGGTATGTGCAGTTATCAGTTTTACTGGAGTCACTGTTTTAATCACATTTATTATTTCTTAGTGAGTTTCAACACTTCAGTGATGGAGCAGCATCTGTTCATATTCCTGTTTTTTACAGGTGAGGGAATTGTGTCAAGACTCAAGTTATTTATTTGTCATTTGCACAGTTACACTGAGTACACTAGGCAATTAAATACTTGGGACAAGGCTCCGATTTAAACATTACAAAGTGTAAAGACAGTACAAAGACTTATTTGACATAAACAAACACATTTGGACATTAAGACTGAGCAGGGTGAGTTCAGTCCTTAATGATTTTGTGGGCCCTCCTCAAACAACGTGTTCGGTAAATGTCCTGTAAGACATTTTGTTACCAGTGGGGAGTTTGTTACCAGTGATGAGCTCTGCTGTTCTCATCACTCTCTGAAGATAGATGCAGGACAGGACATCTGTCTGATACAGGACATCTCTAAAAACATGAATTATAATATTTATAGGAGACACAGCACTAGATGTAGCTAGTTACAGATATATGAAGCTTATGTAGATGGTTTTATAAACAGAAATAAAATGTAGCATTTCATGTTTTACACTCAGTAAAAAAAAATGGGGGAAATCATTTTAGAACATTTTAAAGTAATTCAAATAAAAAAGTCTGACACTGAGCTGACATTGCATAAACTTTTAAAACTCTCCTTCACAGGAGTTGCCCCCCTCGTCTTGTCTGTCTCTCGTAAGTACTATCTGATCCAACAGGGAAAGACCTGGAGTGATGCTCAGGCTTACTGCCGAGCCGAACACATTGACCTGGCTATCATCGAAAGTAATGATGACATGGTCCGACTTCAGACTGAAATACTGAAACAACAATTCAGTTCCAGTGCTTGGATTGGACTGTACGATGACATCAACAGCTGGTACTGGTCCCTTGGACATGAGACACTGGGAAGTTGGAGACTGTGGAATTCAGGACAGCCTGACAACTGGGTGGCACAGGAATGGTGTGGTGCGGCAACTACGTCAGGTTGGTCTGATGTGCCATGTACAAGCAACTACCCCTTTGTGTGCTTTGATGGTAAGGAACAGCATTTGTTTTCTCATTAGTGAAGGATGTCCGTGTTCTCATTAAATTTAAATGTGCTCTAAAAATGATAAATACCACATCTTAAGTGGGTCAACAGAAACAAACAACCGATCTTTTCAAACTTTTACATTTGGCACTTAGCAAATAGTGTACTGGAGTTAATAGTTTTAGAATAAACTGTCTTTCTTCTAATTACATTTTTTTATTATTATTATTTAATCCATTTAATTTGGTGTGAAGTCTGTTTGCTTAACACCCATACACATGGGTGAAAAACTGAGCCTTCTGTTTAGATGAGGCTGGTAAATGTTATATTTCCTGCTTCTGTGATTGCAGAGGTCTTTGTGAAAAGAAAGAATAGAAAAGAACTTCTCTTTACTTATGGAAAAAAAATTATTTGATTTTCTGAGAAGATATTAGTTGGTGAATCGAGTAGCTGGTTGTCTTGTAGTCTTTGTTTTCCCTGCCACTGTTGTTTTGGCCTCTGTAATTTTTTTTTTGTTGTATTTTTGTTCTTGTTCTTTAAAATCTGCCGCTCTTATTTGGCAAAGTAATTTCCTCTGCCACGGAGGATCAGAGTTTGATTCCCACGGTTGAGCACTCCATTCCTCACTTTATTCTGTCTGAGCTCTCATCTATAGGCCTTTCTGGTATTCCTGCCACACCATCTATTAATGCTGGTTGGTGGAACAGTGTGTTAGAGCGTTTGTAACTGAAATCCTGAGAACCAGGTTTAAGCCCCACTAAGCACAAACTTCACTTCCCTCATTTTGACTAAACAAACTCTGCTATTGGTTCTATTCTTTGGGTGCTCTGCATGTGAGGGTTGTTAAAATGCTCATCCTGATTACAGGGCATCTTACAACCCCATTACAACTTATAATCAACAAATAATCATGTTTTTATTCTCACAGACACTAAAACTGGCAATCAGAGATACATTTACATCTCCAACACTAAGACGTGGTATGATGCTCAGGCTTACTGCAGAACGTATCATACTGATCTGGCCAGTGCTAGAAATGCAACAGAATACTCTGTTATACAGGGACTGGTCTCTGGGGTCACTTGGTTTGGTCTGATCAGAGACACCTGGAAGTGGATAGACAAAACCAACTTCTCTACAATCAGCTGGATCTCTGGAAAACCTGATAATGCCCTGGGGAATGAAAACTGTGGTTATTTAAATAACGGTCAGGCTGGTGATGCACAGTGCTCAGACATAATGCCTTTCTTCTGTTACAGAAGTGAGTTAAAGTTTTATTCAATCTCATATTAATAAATTTAAACTGATTTTAGAAAGTAAGTTTGTGTTCATGTTTGTGCTTGTATGTGTCTTTACATTCCTACATTCAGTAACCACAGGACAACAACAAATCGTAAAGGTGAAGGTGCGGTCCAATCAGGATGTGAACGATCCTGCAGTAAAGGCGGCCATCTTGGAGCAGGTGGGTCTCATCTTCCTCAAGACTACACTTATAATGTACATTCTCCTCCTCATTACTGCAGCCAGAGCCTGAGTCTTCATCAAACTCTGACATTTCTACACTGTACTGTAATCACAATCTGTTGTGTTCAGTATATGTAGCATTTTTACAGGTTTCACAGGGGATTAGTGCCTCCATCATGTATTACTGAGTAATTAAAGTCCTGTTTTCAGATCAAGCAGGAACTGAAGGATCATGGGATGGCAGAGAACATCACAGTGAAATGGAGAGAGCAACCAGATGGAAAGGTGTTTCACAAGGACACTGAAAAGAACACTACAGGAAAAGAAGAACTCTAAGTCTTTATCTGTGTCTCGAATTGAAAATAGTTATTTTAGTGTGAGTAATATCAGGGCAGGGGTGGAAAAAGTACTGAGAAGTTATACTTAAGTGAAAATGAAGATAATGTGACGTTATCTTACTCAACTAAAAGTGGAAGTATCCAGACAAAAAAAAGAAAGTAAAATGTTTCTACTTTTAAATATATTCAAAGAGTAAAAAAAAATGTTTTTATATGATGAAATTAGATCGGTGACAAATTTTCATATAAAAAGACATTTTTATTACTTATCTAAACCCATTAAACCCGTTTGTTTAAAAAAAAATTTACCCCATTTTGCCTAAAACATTATTCGATCTGTAAGTGTGCTGCACAGTTTACTAAAGAATTAATTAGAAGTAAAGTATCTCACAAACACCTGATATTTACTATTAGCCAGGGTCACTCATCCTTAAGTAACAAACTGCAGTTTGGTGGACTATCTGTATTCACACACACACACACACACACACACACACACACACACACACACACACACACACACACACACACACACACACACACAGATAGATAGAGCACTAACTACATTGTGTAGAATGAGAAGGTTAGAGAACGTGAAAAATTGGCATGAATGCAAGGTGTAAATAAATAAAATTACATTTAAAATTATGTTCTTGTTAGAGAATTAATATTAATTAAAAATACTTAGAGTATAAATACGCCAAAAATCACACTTTAGTATAGTAAGGAAGTACAATTACTCAAATATTTTGCACCCCTGACTCTGGGACGTTTAATGAGACGTAGTTCACTATTAAAGTTATGGTGAAGCATGATTTACACGAAGTTTTTATTTAAATTTAATTCTAAGGCAATATTTGTCATTTTCATTTAACCCTCTACAATGTCTCTTTCCCTTAAATGAAGCTAATCAGCTGGGCTGTTTTTTTTTTTTTTTTGGGTCTTTACATCTTTAGTGTTGCAGATACGATGCTAATGTAGCTAACATGTAATGAAAGTCTCTCACCGAAAATATTTTGTGTAAAAATCTTTATATGCTCACTTCTAATAAACTTTAGAGTAAGTAACAACTAAGTAATGTTTTCCTGTATATTAGCTACACTTATAATTTATATAACTCAGACAGACCTTTACTTCTTAATTTTACTGTTTTTAGAATTGCACTGATACAAAAAATGTCAATTTCAGCATTGAAGACCAATTAAATAAAAAAAAATGAGAAAAAGAATCAGTGTCCTGTAGTTCATGAAGAATTTAATGGTTAATTAACCTGAATGATGAAGTTGCTTGCAATTCTTATTTTTTTTAAAGGAAGGATGGTTGGGAGACAGACACCTTTCTCTACAATTCCACACGTTTTAATACTAATTGTACCTTCATCCAAAATAAGAGCTGAATTTTCACTTAAGTAAAATATGCAAGTCCAACAAAATGTACACAGGTAAATGGTAGCAGTTTAATGTTAAACTTCTTAAAAAGAAATAGGTACGTTTTCAAAATTGTAATAACATGGACATTGTATCAATATGTAAAAGCTACATATTTTACTTAAGTGGAAATTTGATTTTTGATTCAAATACATTGGAAAATGTATAATTTTTTATACATTTCATTTTTCATATTTTTATAATTTCAGTGTATTATTATATAAGTATATGATCTATCTGTCTAAAGAGGTAGAAGGTATGGACACAGTGTGCCAGGGGTGGATAAAACCTGAATATAAAGCCATTAAGTACATCTCCTTACGTCAGGCAGCAGAGATGGTTGCGGTTGCAGCTGTGGTTTACATGAAGCAAGGTCACACTCAGAAAGAGGGAGAGATTCAGATGATCAGCAAACCATATAGACAAGACAAAATGCAGAAATCATGGAACCAGGTAATAAACAAAAGTCAGAACCAGAATAGCGAGACAAACAAACAAACAAACAAAAGGTTAATCAGCCACTGATAAGTATTACTTCACAACTGGCTGCATATAAATAGTCTTTATATGAGTGTTTATATAGGTGCAGGTGTGACTGGGACCAGGTGTGCATGATTAGAAGTCCAGTGACTGAGAACATGTGAGTGAGGGTGAGTGATGGGAATCGTAGTCTGTGGCAACCAGGATTGTAAGCAGCAAGGCATTCTGGGAAGTGGAGTTTGCTGACATAAAACCTTAAAATAACTGAAACACTCAACAATAACGCTCAGGAGACCAGAACAAGGCTTAACAATATAACCTTCTGAACCTCCAGAGTCCAGGCACTGAAATGAGGATAAACATAAATGTCTTGTTTGTTTCTAATCCACAGCACATATATTCTCTTGATAATATCTACAATTATGTCACTATACCACATAATAAATTAGTCTTCGTATGATGAAATAGGCTGCTTTCGGTTCCTCTTCCCTTTCCAAAGTGAAGCAGCAAGGTTATTTAGTCTAACTTAGTTTAGGACAAAATAATTATTTAAGCTCAGCTGCATTAGAAGGGAACAGAAGGTAGCCAAGTGCATTTCAATAAGATATTCTTCTTCTTGTTCTGTATGGTTAAATCATGTTACAGGTATTCGTTCAGTAATATCCCATAAATACATGTTCACGATACGCTATATAAAACAGTTATTATAAAATTAAATACAAATTATTCTTTATATGACTGTATCATACATTTAAGTGAGACAGCATGGACTGAAAAACATTAAAAAGATTATTAAGAAGTCATCATGTAGCATCACCACAAGATGGCAGTGTGACTATGTCAGTTCTCCTGAAAGTTCTCAGTTCTCATGTTTTAATTCAGACAGGAAGGACATTAAAATGATTCTCTACTGAAGTGTTGCCTTAAAGATAGTAACAATAATAATGGTACAATAATACTAATAACATTAACGGTAACATAATTATTCATTATTTACATGCATAAGGAGGGGGAGGGGGAGACAGTGGGGAGTGATCATCATTTGGGTTACAGGACGACAAAAAGGGAGGGTACAATGCAGAGATGTGCTGGGTGATGGACTTGTAAATGGCCCAATATGGACCCTATTGAAGAAGCTGTTCAGCTCATTTGCCCTCATCCATCTGATTACAGAGCAGTTTGTAGCCTGACACTTTCATTATCCCATTCCATACCTCTTTCACCTTACACCTTTAAAGACTAACCTCCTCCTTACTCTCTCTAATCCTTATCCTCAACTCATGCCATCCCGGTCACCAGCATTATTAAAGACCATCTTCTTCTTGTTTAGCAGGGCCTTCGGTTCACCATTGTACCAAGTTTTGTTGTTGCAAAACTTTGGAAAGACTTAGATGACACAGCAGTGTCCACACAGAAGTTAGACCATCAATGTCCTCAGTGTGAAGTTCACTAAGAATGTCCCAGAAAGTTGTTTTAAGGCATCAATGGCATATAGCCATATAAGTCCACTGGCTTAATTTCAATGTTGGGGCAACTGACATACTGTCTGAATGTGGGCAGAGTAAAGGAGAGATTAGCATGATCAAAGCCCCAGAGCTAACAAACAGGGCTTGCGTGTGACAAGTCTGTAGTCCCCCCGTCATATTGTGGATGACATCACATACAGAGACACCGACAGCAGGATGTAAACTACTTTCGTGATAACATGCAAAAATTCCCTGGATAGGTAGCAGGTTGCATGTTAACTACTAATAGCTCAATGTCCTGAGTACACAGTTACTCTTTTACAGTAGTATGCCTTGGATTGCACCACTTACTGTTCATAAAAGCTTTACTGTTTACCAACCCACCTCCTCTCCACTTTCCACTCTCCCTGCGGATCCAGTCCACTCTCATCAAAGGGAAAAATCAGCGATGAGATCATCAGGTCACCAAACCGCAACCCCTCCCCACCATGACTATGCCTCGATATCCTGTCCATGAATATCACAAACAGGGTTGGCGACAAAGCGCAGCCCTGGCGGAGACCAACCCCCACCTGGATCGAGCATCCGGACAAAGCTCTCGCTTTTGGAGTACAGCGATTGGATAGCCCTAAGAAGGGAACCCCTCACCCCATACTCCCTCAGCACCTCCCACAGTAAACCCCTGGGGACCTGGTCATATGCCTTCTCCAAATCCACAAAACACATGTAGACCGGATGGGCATACTCCCAGGCCCCCTCAAAGATCTTTGCAAGAGTAAGGAGCTGGTCCATTGTTCCACGACCAGGAAGGAATCCGCATTGTTCCTCTTCAATCCGAGGTTTGACTATCGGCTGAACCCTCCATTCCAGTACCCTGGAGTAGACTTTACCAGGGAGGCTGGGAATTGTGATACCCCTATAGTTGGCGCACACTCTCTGGTCCCTCTTTTTAAACAAGGGAACTACCACCCCGGTTTGCCACTCCTTGGGCACTGTCCCCGACTTCCACACAATGTTAAAGAGGCGTGTCCCAAGACATCCCCTCCACACCCAGAGCTTTCAGCATTTCTGGATGGATCTCATCAATCCCCGGGGCTTTGCCACTGTGTAGTTGTTTGACTACCTCAATGACCTCCACCAGGAAAATTGACGATGATCCCCCATCATCCTCCACCTCTGCCTCTACCATAGAGGGTGTGTTAGTCGGATTCAGGATTTCCTCAAAGTGTTCCTTACACCGTGCAATTACTTCCTCAGTTGAGGTCAAGAGTGTCCCATCCTTACTGTACACAGCTTTGTTGTTTCCCCATTTCCTGAGGTGGGGGATGGTTTTCCAGAAACACCTTGGTGCCGACCGAAAGTCCTTCTCCATGTCCTCTCCGAACTTCTCCCACACCTGCTGCTTTGCCTCTTTCACGGCAGAGGCAACCTCCACAGGGGTGCGAGAAAAACTCAGCCGGAGGTGTGAGTTGAAGATCTTGTGGACAGGGGCCTCCATCTGATGTTCCCAGTTCACCCACACTACCCGTTTGGGCTTTCCAGGTCTGTCCAGAATCTTCCCCCACCCCTTGAACCGACTCACCACCAGATGGTGATCAGTTGACAGCTCTGCCCCTCTCTTCACCTGAGTGTCCAGAACATGTGGCCTCAGATCAGATGATACGATTACAAAATCGATCATTGACCTTTGGCTTAGGGTGCTCTGGTACAACGTACACTTATGAGCCTGCTTATGATTGAACATGGCATTCGTTATAGACAATCCATGACTAGCACAGAAGTCCAACAACAAACGCCCACTCGGGTTTAGATCAGGGAGGCCGTTCCTCCCAATCACGCCTCTCCAGGTATCTCCATAATTGCCCATGTGCGTGTTGAAGTCTCCCAGCAAAACTATGGAGTCCCCTACTGGTGCCCCATACAGGACTCCGTGCAGGTTCTCCAAGAACGCTGAGTACTCTGAACTGGTGTTCGGTGCATATGCACCGACAACAGTCAGAGTTTCCCCCCCACAACCCGTAGGCATAAGGAGGCGACCCTCTGGTCCACCGGTGTGAACTCCAATGTAACGGTGCTCAACCGGGCACTTGTGAGTATTCCCACACCCACCCAGCACCTCACACTCTGGTCAACTCCAGAGTAGAATAGAGTCCATCCCCTATCCAGGAGTACGGTTCTAGAACCAAGACTGTGAGTTGAGGTAAGCCCCACCAGATCTAACTGGTAGCGCTCCACCTCCCGCACAGGTTCCAGTTCCTTCCCTCACAGAGAGGTGATGTTCCACATCCCAAGAGCCAGCCTCTGCCACCCAAGTCTGGTCCGTCGAGGCCCCTGACCTTCACTGCCACCCATGTAGCAGCGCACCCAACCCCCACGGTTCACCCCACGAGTGGTGGGCCCATAGGATGGAGAGGGGGGTGCCACGTTGCTTTTTTGGGCTTTGCCGGGCTGGGCTCCATGGCAAACCCAGGCACCAGGCGCTCACAGTCGGGCCCTCCCTCTGGGCCTGGCTCCAGACGGGGACCCCGGGCTTCCTCCGTGCAGGGTAACTCCTCCTCCCTTTATTTCTTCATGAGGGTGTCTTTGAACCATTCTTAGTCTGGCCCATCCCCTGAGACCACTTTGTCTTGAGAGACCCTACCAGAAGAACAAGGCTCCAGACAACACAGCCCTCAGGTTCTTAGGGACACACAAACCTCTCCACCACAGTAAGGTCACGGTTCCCAGAGAGGTTTTCACGGAATTCAATTAAATTCAATTCAGTATTATTCATATAGTGGTTTTAACAATGGACATTGTCTCAAAGCAGCTTTACAGAAAAATATAAACAAAGGATACAGATTTTAAGTGTGTGATTTTATCCCTATTGAGCAAGGTGGTGGCAACAGTGGCAAGAAAAACTTCCGAAGATGATATGAGGAAGAAACCTTGAGAGGAACCAGACTCAGAAGGGAACCCATCCTCATCTGAGTAACGATGAATAGCCTGTGTGGATAGAAATGGTTGAATCTTTCTGAAGTTGTAAAGAAGAAATCAGCATGAGCTTGTCAGATTAGCAATGTGAAAGAAGAACAGAAGGTGAGATCTGAGAGTTGCCCATTTAGATCACAGCATCCTGACATGGGAATGCATCACCTGGGATGAACTGCATTTCCATTTTGCTGGGATTAAGTTTCAGCTGATGAGCTGCCATCCATGCTGAGATGTCTGCCAGACATGCTGAGATCTGAACAGAAACATGACTATCTGAGAGAGGAAAGGACAGTATAAGTTGAGTGTCATCCACATAGCAGTGGTATGAAAACCCATGTGAGGATTTGACCTCACCAAGAGATCAGGTATAGAGGGAGAAGAGGACCAAGTACTGATCCTTATGGTACACTATTGGATAGTCTGCATGGACCATATGTGGATCCTCTCCATGTCACCTGATATGACATAACCTCCAGTTACAGTAGGAAGCAAATCACTGTCAGGCTGTACCAGTAATTCCCAGTAATAACTCATAAGGACAGACAAGAGCGTCTTGTGGTTGACTGTGTCAAACTCTGCTGAAAGGTTGAGCAGGATGAGGACTGTTGATAGATTGGCTGATCTAGCAGCATTGGGCTTCACAGTGATGTCCACAAGAACAGTCTTTGGAAATGTGCCACTTTGAAGCCAGACTGAAAAAAAAGATTTTTTTCTTGCTAGGCTATATGCTGCAGTATCCCCAAATTTAAAAGCAGCATTTCAGGCTCTCAACATAGAACAGATTTCCCCACTTAGCCACGTTTCTTATTGGTGCGCCTCTTGATGATTTTGACCACTGTCACACCGTCTTTGCATTCATCAATACAGCCAATGACGGACTCTGTGCATTCCTGTAGGTCAGTAACTCTGCCATGTGTTGCTGCCTCTCAAAATCTCGCACTGTGTGGTTTCAAAAAAAAGTAGATTGTGGTGGCCACAATTAATTTCTGTGATAGCTGGCTTGGCCAGGCTCACCCTGGGTCTGTATGCTGGAGTGAGCATAATGGCCAGGTGGTCAGAGTTGCCAATTTGTGGAAGCTTTATATGAGTCTTTAATATTTGTGTACACCGAGTCTAGTGTATGTTTCCCCCTGGTTTCAATATTCACATGCTGGTAGAACTTAGGTAGAACAGATTTAAGACTTGCCTGGTTAAAGTCTCCAGCAACAATGAAGACAGCATCTGGAAGGTTTATCGGCTACTCACTGATGTTATTGTAGAGCTCTGACATTGCCTCCTTCTTGTTAGCACTTGGTCTATCATAGACAGTTGTTATAATGATTGCCATCAGCTCTCGCAGCATGTAGAAGGGTCGGCATCTTACCGTCATCAGCTCTATATTGCAGAGAGCAAAAAGCAGAAACCACCATGGCATCTTGACACCACAATTTATTGATGTAAACAGCCGTACTTTATCGGTCGCACCACCGTCTCAAGAAGGGGAGGAGGTCTTGTGAGATGATCTGGAGCATTGTGGAAAAGATTGGATAAAATGGTCAGGTGGTAGGATTGCAGGACAATATGACTTGCAGGATCTGTTCTGTTGATAGATGAGATAAATGTGTCAGAGAAAGGGAAAAGGAATCCTGAGTGTTACATGTAGGAGTTGGGGCAGGAGTAAAGTTCTGCCAGATTTTTCCCTTCATGAAAGATGGCTTCAGCAGTCAGGTGGGAAGGAAATGACAGCGTATTAAGAAGTGAAGAAAAGATATTTTGGAGTTTGAGAGGCTCTTGTGCATAAGCTTCCAGCTTTTCCTTGTAGAAGGTAGTCTTAGCAGAAGTCAGATGAGAATTTGGACAGGAGAATGGGGTAAGAGATGAGATCTGTGTTAAGTTGTGATTTCTTCTACTTTCTCTCTACTGTTAATCTTATCTGTTTGCTTCACAACACATCTGATAGTCAAGGAACAATGTGAGAAATCTACTTGAGTTTAGAAGATAGAGGGCAGACAGGTCCATGGATGATACAAGTGAGGAGAGGAAATTGTCTGTCGGTCACTGCAGCCATAGAGAGTTAAAGGAGGTAGGGCCTGGAAGGGATCATAGGGTGCAGGAAGCTACAGAGGAAGGAGAGATAGAGTGGACGTTTCAGGGCATGGGAGATATTGATAGGGTTAGGCAAGATAGGGAGGGTGATGGTGAAGGATACCAAATGATGATCAGAGATGTGGAGTGGGATAGCATTGATGTCTGTACCTGAAGATGGGTGACTGAACACTAGGTCCAGGACATTCCCTCCCTTGTTTGTGGGAGGGGCAGCTGTTGAATGTCAGGGAGAATGAATTCATAAGAGGAAGAAGGCAAGAGGACTGGAACTGTCAGATGGGAGGTTGATGTCTCCAAGAAGAGTGAGAAAGATGCACTTGGTAGGGAAAAGATTGAGGACCATGTCCATTTCTTCAATAAAGTCTCCTAGGGAATCAGGAGGGCAGTAGATGACAATGATAAGAAAGTTGATCGGAGAGGTAACTGTAACTGCATGGAATTCGAAAGATGAGATGTTGAGATGAGACAGGGAAAGACGTGTGAAGCACCATCTCTGAGACAAAAGCAAACCTGTAACGCCACCCCTGCCAGTTTCTCGGGGAGTGTGAGAGAAAGTATAAGCAGAGGACAGAGCAGCTGCTATTAGCATAGAACAACATACATTTCTAAACAACACAACAGAATCACTAATACTAGTGGCATAAGGCTCACTCCAACAAACTCCAGTAGATAGTACACAAAGGTCAGAATCCTACCTTACCAGTAAAGAATCAATCCAAGACAGAACAACTTAAAGCACACTGAAAAAAGATTTGAATATATTTTACATTAGGGTTGTTACAGTGTCACAGTTTCACTGTCAAAGTAACAAAATTAAGGTCAAAGTTCAAATTTATTTATATAGCATGTTTACACAACCACAGCTAGCAAGGTGGCACAGCTGGATATTGTCTAGAACACAGAAGGTAACCTGTCCACTAAAGATGGAGACAGACTCATCATATCTTCATGGCTGAAGTGAGTGTATTCTTATACGGTTGGAGACATTGGAACTATGACCTGAGGGGCTGTGAATACACACAACTAGCATGATCTAGTGGTTCTCCTCACTATCCCATACGCTACTCTACTGTGCAGCAACACTACAGGAAATAACCTGGCCAAGTTGTGTTTTTATCTCGTCCCTGACTGCAACTTGCTGCTCTCTCTGAGAGTCAAGTCCACAAGCAGCTGAACTCCAACACAATGATAGGAGAGTGTGTTTGTGTCTTCCAAATGCATTCATTTGTGGATCTTGTTTTAATTCTTTGTGGATCTCATGCATAGATCTTCCACACTGTCTGTCTGCACCCCTGTGAGTGAAAAAAAAAGAAATTATAGATATGTTACATAGTAGACCATTTAATCATCTCGCTCAATTCCAACAGAGGTGTCGGTGTAATGAAGGAACACCTGTATAACCAAACACAATAAATGTTGTGTCCTGAGAACAGGGACACAGGAAGGTGTTTTACATTTACGTCACACCCAAATGAAAATCAAATATTTTTTCTTTTAACAGAGAATGTGGAACATAAATGATTAGCTTAATGTGCTCATTCTAATATGTTATAAAGAGCCATATGTTTTTCATTAATAAATTCGCTGTGCTTTAAGAGGAATAATACCTACAACATTCAAACTCAAAAACTGCTCAAAAATATTAAAGTTTGTGTAACTTGTTTCTGTAAAATAACCAAATTTAAAGTATTTGTATAACATATTGTTTATGTATATATTATTATGTTAGCAGTTGTAGCTGCATTTGCAGTTAAAGAAATCCTGAATGTCGGGGGTTCTGCAGCAGCTTCCTCTGCACCCAGACTTCCTGCCTCCTTGCCTGAGAGTGTTCACACACACACTTCTACCCAAATCCTGATTTGGTTTAATCAAGGTTTTATGTAAAGTAGGACAAAGGTACAGAGAGGTTTGCATAAGCCATTTTGCCAGTTTTCCACATGGAGTTGTGTAATATAATTACAGTGGATATTCAAAAAAATGTCTACACATCCCTGTTAAAAGGTTTTTGCGATATAAAATATTAAACAAAGATTAGTCATGTCTTTTTCCACATTTAATGTTATATAGCAACCAACAAAATTCAAGTAAAAAACGAATGCATTAGGTGAAAAAAAAAGACTTATAATAACCCGGTTGCATAAGTATGCACACCCCTTAACTAATACAGGTTTGTGCAGGTTTTGTGACAAAATAGATTGGTATATGGAGCTATCCATGATTTCCTCTATCTTGACTAGAGCTTCAGTCCCAGCTGAAGAGATACAGCCCCATAGCATGATGCTACCACAACCATGATTCCCTGTGGTCTTTGAGTGATAAGTTGTCTTGTTGTCTTCCATCTAGCTACCGTACCCAACTTGTGAAGTATATGAGACGTTGTTGTCACATGTAGAGTGTGACCAGTACTTGCCAGATGTTACTGTAGTTTTCCTCTTCTCCTTTGGTCAGTTTTGTAGGGAATGTGGTGTCCCATCTCCTCCATTTGTTGATGATGGTCTTAATGGTGTTCCATTCTAATATTTTCGAAAATCGTTTGAACACCCTTTCCTGATCAATACCTTGGCACTATGACCTCCCGTATGTGCTTTGTAAGCTGTTTGTGGACCATGGCTTTAGCAGTTGGATAAAATCAAAAAAAAGTTACGAAAATTGTACAGAAATAGCTGATCTTTATTTGGGGTTAGTCAGGATTACTTCATTGATGACAGCTGTATGATAATTACTTTTGAACATGACTTTGTGTGTGATTTCTGAGCACAGTCACATGCTCCATTATAATAGGGTGTGCATAAAAAGATTCTATTTGTTTTTCAGTAGGATTTTACTGGTTGCTATATCACATTAAAGGTGGGAAAAGATAATAACATGATTTATCTTAATTTAATTTTTTACATTTAACAATGGTCATTTAATATTGTGATAGTCATGCTGTATAAGACAAAACCAGATCATACCCATGAACATTTCAAACCGTACCACCTCTACTTCACCTAGTGGCCCACAGTAGTGGCAATAGATGAAACAGGTTCTGTTTAAGAACAACAGCTGTGTCATACAAAGACACCTGATGGACATTTTCTACTGTCAACATATTTAAATTTAAAAGTTTATTGTTTATTACCAAACCGCTGAACACAGAGCTATCAAATTCAAAATTACCTTATTTTTTCCTTACAATGTTACATTTCTTCAGTTTAAACATTTGATATGTTTTCTATGTTCTATTGTGAATAACATACGGGTTTATGAGATTTGCAAATCATTGCATTCTGTTTTTATTTACACTGCTATTGTGACATCACGTATATATCAACCCTTAAAATAAGTGGAATCACAATACTACTGCAACATTTTACCAGAATAAAACACCGGTGTCACAGCTCAGATGTCGTTCAGATGACATGCACATATCGCAGCTTTTGGGAGTAGACCGACCATCGTGTTTCTGAATTTTTGGCAGAAATGTCCGGAAAATGTCCTTATTCCGGCCCCATTGAAAGTAATGGAAAAATGTGGACCCCCAAACTCCCACAGTGTCCATGACAGAGACATGAAAGATGTATCCGCGTTTTCGGCTTGGTCCAGAGAATCAGGAAATCACATTTGGGAATGGATCCCCCTGTGCACGTCACATTGAATTTCCCGTCAGAATTCCCAATAGGCAGTAATGTAAAATGAGTCTACAGAAGCAACAGAGGGCATAAACTAATCACCAAATTAATATCATACATCAAAACAATCAGATACATAAAAAATGACAAGAATTGCATTATGGGTATTCCAATGATGTCACGTGCACCTTAACCCCTAAAATAAGTGGAATCGCAAAACTACCTCAACAAAGACATGTGACATTTCAAAATGCTCGGCTCAGTGAGGAGAATTGCGGTATGGATATTCAGACTGCCATGAAACCTATTATATTAAAAACTCGAGTTAAATACATTCATTACAGATACCGATATATGTCAATTACATATGCGTCAAAAAACACATACACATATGCAGCTGCATGTCAGTGTCGAATTTTGCAAGCGCCAGTCATAATTTCTTCCGAAAATGTAAATTCTAGTTCTTTTTCAAATTACACACTATAGACAATGTAATAAACATCTCCAGTCCTCTGTGGGTGTTTTTCCAGTCGTGCCCAGCCCATTTCAGATTTCCATCCTATCTGTTTTGTAAAGTAAAATAAGAAGAAGGAAGAGGAGGAGGTGGTTTGCATTTAGTCATCAAGTCTAAAAGAAGATAAGATAGTAACTCAGTTAGTCAGATACTCCAGAACATCTCTGAAAGACACTGAGATCTATAAAAGCTACAACACTGATAGTTTACCTCCTTCACATTTCAGGTATGTTTCAGTACTTTACTGAAATACTTGTTATTTCCTAAGACTTAATAAGGGAAATGTGTTATAGAGCTTGACATGTGGGATAATGATTGTTTTTAGTATATTTGTGTTCTTTAGAGCAGGGCTTTACAGAGATCTTTACTCCAGAAGGTGATTACACTTTAAAAGAGACTCATGGTTCAAGGTTTTAGAAACAGACTACAGCATAAGAATCAGATCCACTGATAAATTTACATTAGATAGTCTGATGTTGTGTGATATCTCTATTTATATAACACTTTTTAAATGGGTTTAAAATTTTACAGTGCTTTACATAGTAAAATTAAACATAGTAAACAGATTTAATTAAATTTACAGTGAAGCACCTATATTGCTGGTATGTACCTTGCAGTTCCAGTGCTTCCTGTATAAACAGAACCATTTCCTCTACACAATCATATATACTGGTGTGTAGTGATGTGGTACTTGCAGTAATTACATTTCTTATTTCTTAGTGCGTTTCAACACATCAATGATGGAGCAGCATCTGTTCATAATCCTGTTTTTCACAGGTGAGAGAGAGAGAGAGAGAGAGAGAGAGAGAGAGAGAGAGAGAGAGAGAGAGTTTGTGTGTGTGTGTGTGTGTGTGTGTGTGTGTGTGTGTGTGTGTGTGTGTGTGTGTGTGTGTGTGTGTTGTTTTTAAATAATGGCTTCACCTGATTTACAGAAAGAAAGCACTTGGTAGTCCTGTCTGATACAGGGCATCTCTAGCAACATGAATTATAATATTTATAGGAGACACAGCACTAGATGTAACTAGTTACAGATATATGAAGTTCATTTAGATGTTTTTATAAACAGAAATAAAATTTTGTGTATCATGTCTTGAACTCAAGAATTTTTTTTTCAATTTCTTATTGAAAAAATGTTTCATTAGTTAGAATTAACATTTTTGACATAGCTACCATTGCATAAACTTTTAAAACTCTCCTCCACAGGAGTTGTCCCCCTTGTCCTGTCTGTCTCTCGTAAGTACTATCTGATCCAGCAGGGAAAGACCTGGAGTGATGCTCAGGCTTACTGCCGAGCCGAACACACTGACCTGGCTATCATCGAAAGTAATGATGACATGGTCCGACTTCAGAATGAAATTCAGAGACAACAATTCAGTTCCAGTGCTTGGATTGGACTGTACAATGACATAAACAGCTGGTACTGGTCCCTTGGACATGAGCCACTGGGTAGTATGAGACCGTGGGCTACAGGAGAGCCTGACAACTGGCTGGGACAGGAATGGTGTGGTGCGACAAATACTTGGGCTTGGTCTGATGGGTCATGTACAAAAACATTACCCGTTGTGTGCTTTGATGGTAAGAACAACATTTGTTTTGTCAGTAGAGAAGGTTGTCCTAATAAAATCATTGTCGACAGTCCCATAAGACCTACATCTCCTATCTTGCACTGCGAGCATTACTGGTAGCACCCTATTTATGTACATGGGTGAAAAACTCAGTCTCTGATTCTTCTGTTTAGATGAGGCTAGTAAACATTATATTTCTTGGTTCTGTGGTTGCAGAGGTCTTTGTGAAAATAAGAAAATAACTTCTCTCCATCCATCCATCCATCCATCCATCCATATTCTGTACCACTTATCCTACACAGGGTTGCAGGGAGCCTGGAGCCTATCCCAGGAGAATCAGGGCACAAGGTGGGGGACACCCTGGACGTGGTGTCAACCCACTACAGGGGACATTTCTCTCTATTTAAGAAAAATATCTATTTATTTATTTGATTTTCTGAGAAGATATTAGTTTGTGAATCGAGTAGCTGGTTGTCTTGTAGTCTTTGTTTTCCCTCTCACTGTTGTTTAGCCCTCTGAAATTTATTTTTTGTTGCGTTTTTGTTTGTGTTCCTGTAAAATCTGCCGCTCTTATTTGGCAAAGTAATTTCCTCTGCCACGGAGGATCTGAGTTTGATTCCCGCGGTTGAGCACTCCATTCCTCACTTTATTCTGTCTGAGCTCTCATCTATAGGCCTTTCTGGTATTCCTGCCACACCATCTGTTAATGCTGGCTGGTGGAACAGTGTGTTAGAGCGTTTGTAACTGAAATCCTGAGAACCAGGTTTAAGCCCCACTAAGCACAAACTTCACTTGCCTCATTTTGACTAATCAAACTCTGCTATTGGGTCTATTCTTTGGGTGCTCTGCATGTGAGGGTTGTTAAGATGCTCATCCTGATCACAGGGCATCTTACAACCCCATTACAACTTATAATCAACATATAATCATGTTGTTGTTTTTTCTCACAGACACTAAAACTGGCAATCAGAGATACATTTACATCTCTAACACTAAGACGTGGTATGATGCTCAGGCTTACTGCAAAACGTATCATACGGATCTGGCCAGTGCTAGAAATGCAACAGAAATCTCTGTTATACAGGGACTGGTCTCTGGTTGGACTTGGTTTGGTCTGATCAGAGACACCTGGAAGTGGATAGACAAAACCAACTTCTCTACCATCAGCTGGATCTCTGGAAAACCTGATAATTCCCTGAAGAATGAAAACTGTGGTTATTTAAATAATGGTCAGGCTGATGATGCAAAGTGCTCAGACATAATGCCTTTCTTCTGTTACAGAAGTGAGTTAAAGTTTTATTCAGTCTCATATTAATAAATTTAAACTGCTTTTAGAAAGTAAGTTTGTGTTCGTGATTGTGCTTGTATGTGTCTTTACATTCCTACATTCAGTAATTACAGGACAACAACAAATCGTGAGGGTGAAGGTGCGGTCCAATCAGGATGTGAATGATCCTGCAGTAAATGCGGCCATCTTGGAGCAGGTGGGTCTCATCCTCCTCAAGACTCCACTTATAATGTACATTCTCCTCCTCATTACTGCAGCCAGATCCTGTGTCTTCATCAAACTCTGACACTTTTACACTGTACTGTAATCACAATCTGACTGTTGTGTTCAGTATCTGTAGCATTTTTACAGGGTTCACAGGGGATTAGTGCCTCTATCATGTATTATGGAGTAATTAAAGTCCTGTTTTTCAGATCAAGCAGGAACTGAAGGATCATGGGATGGCAGAGAACATCACAGTGAAATGGAGAGAGCAACCAGATGGAAAGGTGTTTCACAAGGAGACTGAAAAGAACAGTACAGGAAAAGAAGAACTCTAAGTCTTTATCTGTGTCTCAAATTGAAAATAGTTATTTTAGTGTAAGTAATATCAGGGCAGGGGTGGAAAAAGTACTGAGAGGTTATACGTAGGTGAAAGTGAAGATAATGTGTCGGTTAAAAGTGGTAGTATCCAGACAAAAAAAAAAAAAAAAAAAAGAAAGTAAAATGTTTCTACTTTTAAATATAATCAAATATTAAAAAGTTTTTTTAAGAAATGTTTTTATATGATGAAATTAGATCGGTGTCATATTTTCATTAAAAAATATATATTTTTTATTACTTATCTAAACCCGTTAAACCCGTTTGTTTTTTGTTTTTAAATTATCCCATTTTGCCTAAAACATTATTCAACCTGTAAGTGTGCTGCACAGTTTACTAATGAAATAATCAGAACTAAAGAATCCCACAAACACCTGATATTTACTATTAGCTAGTGTCACTCATCCTTAAATAACACACTGCAGTCTGGTGGATTATATGTATTCACTCACACACACACACACACACACACACACAGAGAGAGAGAGAGAGAGAGAGAGAGAGAGAGAGAGAGAGAGAGAGAGAGAGAGAGAGAGAGAGAGATAGCACTAACTACATTGTGTAGAATGAGAAGCTCAGAGAATGTGAAAAAATTGGCATGATTCCAAAGTGTAAATAAATAAAATTATGTTCTTGTTATATAATGTAATTAATAAGACTTAAGTAAAGTATAAATATGCCAAAATCACACTTTAGTATAGTAAGGAAGTATAATTACTCAAGTATTTTCCACCCCTGACTCTGGGAAGTTTAATGAGATGTAGTTCACTATTAAAGGGATGGTGAAGGATGATTTACACTAAGTTTTTATTTAAGTTTAATTCTAAGGTAATATTTGTATTTTTCATTTAACTCTCTACAATGCCTCTTTACCTCAAATGAAGCTAATCAGCTGAGCTGGGTTTTTTTTGGGTCTTTACATCTTTAGCGTTGCAGATACGATGCTAATGTAGTTAACATGTAATGAAAGTCTCTCACACGAAATATTTTGTGTAAAAATCTTTATACTCACTTCTAATTAAATTTAGAATAAGTAACAACTAATAAGTAATGTTGTCCTGTATATTAGCTACACTTATAATTTATATATGTCAGACAAACTATTACTTCTTAATGTTACTGTTTTTAGAATTGGACTGATACAAAAAATATCAATTTCTGCATTGTCAATCATCTGATTCTAGATCATATTTACATGAAGACCATTTAAATAAAGAAAATGAGAAAAAGAAAGAGAATTCTGTGTCCTGTAGTTCATGACGAATTTATTAATCTCATGGTTAATTAACCTGAATGATGAAGAAGCTGCATGCAATTCTTATTTTTTTAAAGGAAGGATGGTTGGGAGACAGACACCTGTCTCTATAATTCCACACGAGTTAATATTAATTGTACATTCATCCAAAATAAGAGCAGAATTTTCACTTAAGTAAAATATGCAAGTCGAACAAAATGTACACAGGTAAATGATAGCAGTTTAATGTTAAACTCCTTAAAAAGAAATAGGTACATTTTCAAAATTGTAGTAACACGGACATTATATCAATATGTAAAAGCTAAATTTTTTACTTAAGTGGAAATTTGACTGTTGATTCAAATACATTGGACCATGAATAATTTCTTCAGTATATTATTATATAATTATATGATCTATGTGTCTAAAGAGGTAGAAGGTATGGACACAGTGTGCCAGGGGTGGATAAAACCTGAATATAAAGCCATCAAGTACATCTCCTTACGTCAGGCAGCAGAGGTGGTTGCGGTTGGAGCTGTGGTTTATTAAATTCAAGCAAACAATCCAAAAAATGAAGCAAGGTCACACTCAGAAAGAGGCAGAGATTCAGATGATCAGCAAACCATATAGACAAGACAAAATGCAGAAATCATGGAACCAGGTAATAAACAAAGTCAGAACCAGAATAGCGAGATAAACAAACAAATAAAAAGACTAGGTAAATCAGGCACTGATACAGTATTACTTCACAACTGGCTGAATATCCATAGTCTTTATATGAGTGTTTATATATGAGGCTGCTTTCGGTTCCTCTTCCCTTTCCACAGTGAAGCAGCAAGGACTGCGTAATTTTGTCTAACTTAGTTTAGGACAAAATAATTATTTAAGCTCAGCTGCATTAGAAGGGAACAGAAGGTAGCCAAGTGCATTTCAATAAGATATTATTCTTCTTGTTGTGTATGTTGAAATCACACGTTACAGGGATTTGTTCAGTAATATCCCATAAATACATCTTCACGATATGTTATATAAAACAGTTACTATGAAATTAAATACAAATTACTCTTTATATGACTATATCATAAATTTAAGTGAGAGCATGGACTGAAAAACATGATTAAGAAAAGATTATTATGACGTCATCATGTGGCATCAACACAAGATGGCAGTGTGATAATGTCAGTTCTCCTGAAAGTTCTCTGTTCTCATGTTTTAATTCAGACAGGAAGGACATTAAAAAGATTCTCTACTGAAGTGTTGCCTTAAAGATAGTAACAATAATAATGGTACAATAATACTAATAACATTAACGGTAACATAATTATTCATTATTAACATGCATAAGGAGGGGGAGACAGTGGGGAGTGATCATCATTTGGGTTAGAGGACGAAAAAAAGGGAGGGTACAATGCAGAGATGTGCTGGGTGATGGACTTGTAAATGGCCCAATATGGACCCTATTGAAGAAGGTGTTCAGCTCATTTGCCCTCATCCAACTGATTGCAAAGCAGTTTGTTGCCTGACACTTTCGTATAGCCATATAAGTCCAGTGGCTTATTTTCAATGGTGGGGCAAGTGAAATACTGTCTGAATGTGGCCAGAGTAAAAGAGAGATTAGCATGATCGAAGGCCCAGAGCTAACAAACAGGGCTTGCGTGTGACAAGTCTGTAGTCCCCCCGTCATATTGTGGATGACATCACATGCAGAGACACCGACAGCAGGATGTACACTACTATCGTGATAACATGCAAAAATTCCCTGGATAGGTAGCAGGTTGCATGTTAACTACTAACAGCTCAATGTCCTGAGTACACAGCTTTACTATTCACCAACCCACCTCCTCTCCTCTTTCCACTCTCCCTGTGGATCCAATCCACTCTCATCAAAGGGAACACATCGATGCTAGCATTAGCACTGGGAATCAATCCATGTAGCCACACCCGGCTATCATGTCATGTGTGTGTGTCCTGCCAAGACCTTCAACAAAGTCACACAATGACCCTGACACAGAATATATTAGAAATACCTTCTCATCGTGTTTCTCTGCTTCCTTTACACTACTCACCTTGTACAATGCTGTGTACAAATCTTGTGCATCTTGGATCTATGTGACCTATGGTCAGAGCTGCAGGTAACCTGTCCTCTATAGCTGGAGATCATATCTTCATGGCTGCAGTGACTGAGGTCTGTTTTTGATTTACTTGTGGGTGTTTTTGAGGAACTTCTGTTATTTGCAGATGATGATTTTTACAGAAATTCTCACATAGACCTTCCACACAGAACATCTGTCTGTCTGCATCCTCTTGTGCTCCGAGTGGAAACAGTAACATGTTGCTCAGTTATAGTGTTTTCAGTTTAATCATCTGGTTAATTTCTAAAGAGATTTCAATGTAGTGAAGAAATGCCTGTATAACTAGACACACTAAATGTTGTGTCCTGAGGGTGTGCAAACTTTTTCGCTCAGATCACTCTGTGTACCAGTCACTGTGATTCGGTTTAATCGGAGTTTATGTAAAGTAGGACAAAATGGACAGAGTGGATTGCATAAGCTAATTTGCCTAAAGTGTTACGGCCCAGTCTAGGTTAGGCCGCGCAGAGTAACCAGCTCAGGATTCAATGGAATTGACCTTTAAAAATGAGGGAGCCAGGAATAACAACACAAACAAGGTTGCTCAAAAAGGTTGTGGTATATTGTAAAACACAGAATTATATACATATAACTGTACAAGGAACCAAACCAGGCGTAACTTCAGGGTGGACCAAGGCCAAAATAATAGACAAAAGAATTCTATTGTTTAGGTAGCTAGCTTATCTAAAAGGAAAATAAAGAAAATACAAGTACTTCCCTAACTACCTAAGCCAAAAAACAGAGACAAAAGGACCCTGTCCCAAAAGAAATGGCAGCCACACCCTTACTGCTAGTGAATCAAGTGAACATTTATACAATGGTGGATATAATGCACATAAACAGGCACAGGGACAACCAAACTCAGAGTCAAAAATCCAGGCAAAAGTCAAAAACCAGAACAGCAGTCAGAAAATAGCATACAAACAACACAACCAAACACACTCTCTAGCCACCAACACATGTAACCACCTCCAACATCCCACACCATTCTCACCCCTCTTCCTCTTTAAATATGGCCACCATTTAGCGATGTCATCCTGGGAGGCAGGAGCAAGGCAGGCTAGGGAAGGTTGGAAACTCTAGGAGGGAGTTTGGACCTGCACACAAAACATGGCACAGCACACAAAAACTTCCCATCCCAAAGATAGCAGGTTGTAACAAAAGGAAGATTCATAAATGTCTGAGTTTACCACTAAATAGAAAAACGGCCTCTGAAGGTCACACAATAAAGTAAAAACAAAACATTTATGGCTTACCTCCAAATTTCTACTTCCTGCTAATACACTATACCAACACTCAAGCTATTAACACTTAATAAGGAGAAGTGTTTAGTGTCAAAGTCACAAAATGAAGGCGATGCAGAATTTGTTATAAATACCCACAAACGACTTCACAAGAGAGCAAGGGCAGAACGCCAACCTGAGACCCACGAGGTGGTCTTACCCACAGAGCTCCAGCCGGAGGTCAACATGGCGACCTCCTCCCCAGAGCTCCAACCTGAGACGCATGAGGTGGTCTCACTTGCAGAGCCCTAGCACGAGACCCACGAGGTGGTCTCAACTCCAGAGCCTCAATTGGAAGTCAACATGGTGAACTTCTCCCCAGAGCCCTAGCATGAGACCCATGAGGTTGTCTCATCTCCAGAGCTCCAGATTAAAGTCAGGTTCCAGTCTGAGGGCGAAGAGACGGCTTCTCAAGCCAAGTTCCTGTCCGAGGTCGAACAGAGAGCATGTCAATCCAAGTTTCTGTGAGAGGTCAAAGAGATGACCTCCCAAGACACGTTCCTGTCCAAGGTCGATGAGATGGTCTCTCAAGCCAAGTTCCTGTTCCAGGTCGACGAGGTGACCTCCCATGCCAAGTTCCAGTCCACGGTCGCTGACATGGAAAACCAAGTTCTGCTCACGCCCAAGTCTCCTGACACGGCCAGTCAGGTTCTGCTCATGTTTGAGACTGACAACATAGCAAACCAAGCTCTGTGTACACCTAAGGTTGGTGACACAACCAACCAAGTTATGCTCATGCTCGAGATTGACGACATGGCCAACCAAGCTCTGCGTACACCTGAGTCTGCTGACACAGCCAACCAAGTTCAGCCTGCAGAGTCGATGGAGAATGACGGTCAGCCTCTCTGCGGAACTGAGGATGCTGCTCAGCATCCCTATACAACTGAGGATGCCACTCAACCTCCTTGCTCAGCTGAGGACGTTTCTTCGCCTCCCGTTGCAGCCAAGAGCTCCATTCTGCTTCCCTACTTTGCCTCAGAAGTCACTATGCCAGGCTTCTCGACAGACGTTGCTCCGCCTTCCTGCTCCACTGAGGAGGTTGCTCTGCCTTCCTGCTCTGCTGAAGTCGCTCCACACTCAAGAAAGGCAGACGAGACGGCCCACCAAGTCAAGCACCTGTCTAAAGCTGACGACACAACTTCCCAAGCCTGGGTCTTGCCTAATGAGCCCCAGCCTCATGTCTGCTCCTTGAGGAACCTGCTACTTGTCGGACAGTGCCTGCATTGGAACCCGAGGGGCTGAGAAGACATTGTGCCCAGCGGGCCAGGACCACCGGGGGAGGGAGTGTATTGCGCCCTTGGGGGTGTGTGTTATATAACAGCAAACCAGTGACTCCATTTCCCAGGATGCACCACGAACTACAAACATGGCCGTAGAGGACTACACTTCCCACACACAAGCACACGTTCACCTTCTAAAGAATGTTAATCACACACCCCTTTTACCAATCTCACACTCACTCACTCCACAGTATATAGAGACTGTTTCAGCACAATGACTTTGTGAAGTATTACGCTTAGTAGCCATAGTCTCTGTCGTGTACCAAGCCTTTATTCCTAGCTTTATGTTTCATGGTTTTGATCTGGTTCTCGTCCTCATTATTTGAGTCTTGTCTTAGTTTAGTATATCTTGTTTGCTGATCGTCTGACCATTTGCCTGTTTTGACCACACTATTGTTTCATGATTTGTATTTGTCTGCCTATATATCCTATAATAAAACTCTTATCTGCATTTGCATCCGTCCTCAACCTCATTACTTGACAAAAATAGGCTGGAACAGACCCAGAGAAAAGATAATTGTTTACTACTGCTAAGATCCACATCGCTACACTATTAAAGATCTGTTTAAAAAAGTGAGTCAAGGGAAGAAGTTATGGGCATCAATTGAGCAACTATGTTCATTGAATAGGCCATAGAAATCATCTCAAATGTATTTACGAACATTGTGCAGCTGGGAGTGTCCAAAGGATTATCTTTTGAAGGCACAATTGACTGTCTGATTGCTATCTTCTCCACAAAGTAATTCAGAAAAAATTTCACACAATGTGGAAGACACAGCAGGATAGGTATTGCCTATAGGACGTATGACAGAATTTAAGATTTTGTAGCGTTTCACTACTAGTAGTAACCAGAGGGTTTCCTTCTCATTCAAGACTTTATTGAAGAACTGCAGGGTTACTGTTTTGGCCGTATCCCACATCGTACATAACAGAAAAAGAAAAATAGCTCGACGCTATCACTCGTCAACTCACTCTCTCCTCTCACTTCCCACTCTGAGCTATCTAGCCCCCTGACCCTGCTGAAACCCCACCCCTTAAAGTGAACAAGGAACTAACAGCTAGAACTGCTTCTTATTAAACTAACACTGTTGAATAACATCACATTAGCCAGTGTCTTCTAGCATTTGTAATGTCATTACAATATTTAACAGCGTTCTGGGTCTGTTTGAGTTCTGAGATATTATGTCGGTAATTTGACTTTACAGCTTTCACAACTTTTTGATATTTAATTAGAGATTTTTGTAAGATTTCAAAAGATACTTGTAGCTTGTTCTTTTTCCATCTACATTCTGCCTTCTGCAGGCTTGCCTTAATAACCTTAGTGTATTGCTGTTTAACCATGGTTCAAATTTGTTTTTATGATAATTCAGCTGTAGAGGGGCAACAGTATCTAAGATATTGTATATTAAACGCATTAAAAGATATTGAATTAAAGACTAAGAAACTCATCATCATTTTTGATGTGTGCAAGATGCTCAACAGAGTTCAAAGGACCAGCCTCACTAAAAGCTACAGCAAATTTTTCTCCAGTGTCGGACCAATTGTTCATGTCCATCATACAGGTCTAATGATTTCAGTATCATGATGAACAAGAGGAACAATGAACGTTACCGGCTTGTGGTCTGAGAAACTTATTTGGATGTCGGAGATTGACAGGCCATGGGACAACACCAGTTCTAAAATATGGTCATGTGAGTGTGTTAGTTCTTTCACTAGTTGTTCAAATCCAAAAGCATCAGTAAGACATACCCTAACTCTTTGGCTAATGCATTAGAGGCACAACAGGCATGAATATTAAAATAGCCAACAATTAAAAGTTGGGATATTTAGGAGTGGTAAGCCCTAAAAAGTATGAAAACTCACCAATAAAGTCTTTGTTAAATTTCGGTGGATGAAACACAACCACCATCACCAATAAGTTAAGTCTGGTCCATTGAAAACAACTGTAATTCAAAAAATGTATATGTCTCAGTTTCTAGCAACTGGCAACCAAAACTGTTTTTTTTTTTTTAACCTTTATTTAACCAGGTAAAGTGTTTAGATTCAAAATCACTTTTTCAAGAGAGACCTGGATAAGAGGGCAGCAAACAACATTTCAACAAGAAAATCAGACAGAGCAATGATACAATACAGTTAGCATGCCATCATAAAAAGAGTGGAGAATAGTAATTATATACCACAGCATTTATCGATAGAGCCATCTTCAATTAAATTTTCAATTCAATTCAATTCAGTATTATTCGTATAGCGGTTTTAACAATGGACATTGTCTCAAAGCAACTTTACAGAAAAATATAAACACAGGATACAGATTTTAAGTGTGTGATTTTTATCCCTATTGAGCAAGCCGGTGGCAACGGTGTCAAGAAAAACTTCCTAAGATGATATGAGGAAGAAATCTTGAGAGGAACCAGACTCAGAAGGGAACCCATCCTCATCTGGGTAACGATAAACAGACAAGAGTGTGGTTTACTGTGTCAAACATTGCTGTAAGGTTGAGCAGGATGAGGACTGTTGACAGTTTGGCTGATCTAGCAGCATTGGGCTTCACAGTGATGGCCACAAGAACAGTCTTTGGAAATGTGCCACTTTGAAGCCAGACTGAAAAAAAGAGATTTTTTCCTGCCAGGCTATATGCGGCAGTATCCCCAAATTTAAAGGCAGCATTTCAGGCCCTCAACAGTGAACAGACTTCCAGACTTCCAGGTTTCTGATTGGTGCACCTCTTGATGGTTTTGATCACAGTCACGTCATCTGTGCATTCATCAATACAGCCAATGACGAACTCTGTGTATTTCAGTAACTGTGCCATGTGTTGCTGCCTCTCTATAAAGGTCCCACTGTGTGGTTTCAAAACAGTCTTGCAGTGGTGAAGTAGATTGTTATGGCCACATTTAATTTCTGTGACCGCTGGCTTGGCCTATCTCACCCTGGGTCTGTATGCTGGAGTGAGAATGATGGCCAGGCGGTCAGAGTTGCCAATTTGTGGAAGCTTTATATGAGTTTGTAATATTTGTGTTATGTTTTCCCCTGTTTGCAATATTCACATGCTGGTAGCATTTAGGCAGAACAGATTTAAGACTTGCCTGGTTAAAGTCTCCAGCAACAATGTAGAAAGTGTTGGGATGGTTCATCTGCTGCTCGCTGATGTTATTGTAGAGCTCTGACATTTCCTCCTTCCCATTAGCAATTGGTGGAACATAGACAGTCGTTATAATGATTGGCATCAGCTCTCGCAGCATGTAGAAGGGTTAGCATTTTACCATCATTAGCACTATATTGCAGAGAGCAATAAGCAGAAACCACCACGGCATCTTGACACCACAATTTGTTGATGTAAATAGCCAGTTCACCTCCTCTTAGCTTGCCGGCTAGCGAGGCTACTCTGTCAAAAGGATCATATAAGCCCCTACAGCTGGATCGTGGTGGCCATAATGTTAGGATTTAATCATGTCTCTGCGAAAACGTAGACACCACAATCTTCACTGCATTACGAAGCTCTCCACAGTCTGAAGTAATCCAACTTATTTTCGATAAAGCAAACAATTGCCAGCATGAGTGCAGGTATGGCCAACTTGTGTGGATTAGAGGTTAGCCTGGCCATTTTGGCCAGCAACATGTGTCTCAAGATGGGGAGGAGGTCTTGTGAGATGATCTGGAGCATTGTGGAAAAGATTGGATAAAATGGTCAGGTGGTAGGATTGCAGGACAATATGACTTGCAGGATCTGTTCTGTTGATAGATGAGATAAATGTGTCAGAGAAAGGGAAAAGGAATCCTGAGTGTTACATGTAGGAGTTGGGGCAGGAGTAAAGTTCTGCCAGATTTTTCCCTTCATGAAAGGTGGCTTCAGCAGTCAGGTGGGAAGGAAATGACAGCGTATTAAGAAGTGAAGAAAAGATATTTTGGAGTTTGAGAGGCTCTTGTGCAGAAGCTTCCAGCTTTTCCTTGTAAAAGGCAGTCTTAGCAGAAGTCAGATGAGAATTTGGACAGGAGAATGGGGTAAGAGATGAGATCTGTGTCAAGTTGTGATTTCTTATACTTTCTCTCTACTGTTAATCTTATCTGTTTGCTTCACAACACATCTGATAGTCAAGGAACAATGTGAGAAATCTACTTGAGTTTAGAAGATAGAGGGCAGAGAGGTCCATGGATGATAAAAGTTAGGAGAGGAAATTGTCTGTCAGTCACTGCAGCCATAGAGAGTTAAAGGAGGTAGGGCCTGGAAGGGATCATAGGGTGCAGGTAGCTACAGAGGAAGGGGAGACAGAGTGGAGGTTTCAGAGCATGGGAGATATTGATAGGGTTAGGCAAGATAGGGAGAGTGATGGTGAAGCATATCAAATGATGATCAGAGATGTGGAGTGGGATAGCATTGATGTCTGTACCTGAAGATGGGTGACTGAACACCAGGTCCAGGACATTCCCTCCCTTGTTTGTGGGAGGGGCAGCTGTTGAATGTCAGGGAGAATGAATTCATAAGAGGAAGAACGCAAGAGGACTGGAACTGTCAGATGGGAGGTTGATGTCTCCAAGAAGAGTGAGAAAGGTGCTCTTGGTAGGGAAAAGATAGAGGACCATGTCCATTTATTCAATAAAGTCTCCTAGGGAATCAGGAGGGCAGTAGATGACAATGATAAGAAAGTTGATCGGAGAGGTAACTGTAACTGCATGGAATTCGAAAGATGAGATGTTGAGATGAGACAGGGAAAGACGTGTGAAGCACCATCTCTGAGACAAAAGCAAACCTGTAACGCCACCCCTGCCAGTTTCTCGGGGAGTGTGAGAGAAAGTATAAGCAGAGGACAGAGCAGCTGCTATTAGCATAGAACAACATACATTTCTAAACAACACAACAGAATCACTAATACTAGTGGCATAAGGCTCACTCCAACAAACTCCAGTAGATAGTACACAAAGGTTAGAATCCTACCTTACCAGTAAAGAATCAATCCAAGACAGAACAACTTAAAGCACACTGAAAAAAGATTTGAATATATTTTACATTAGGGTTGTTACAGTGTCACAGTTTCACTGTCAAAGTAACAAAATTAAGGTCAAAGGTCAAATTTATTTATATAGCATGTTTACACCACCACAGCTAGCAAGGTGGCACAGCTGGATATTGTCTAGAACACAGAAGGTAACCTGTCCACTAAAGATGGAGACAGACTCATCATATCTTCATGGCTGTAGTGAGTGTATTCTTATACGGTTGGAGACATTGGAACTATGACCTGAGGGGCTGTGAATACACACAACTAGCATGATCTAGTGGTTCTTCTCACTATCCCATACTCTACTCTACTGTGCAGCAACACTACAGGAAATAACCTGGCCAAGTTGTGTTTTTATCTCGTCCCTGACTGCAACTTGCTGCTCTCTCTGAGAGGCAAGTCCACAAGCAGCTGAACTCCAACACAATGATAGGAGAGTCTGTTTGTGTCTTCCGAATGCATTCATTCATTTATTTGTGGATGTTGTTTTAATTCTTTGGGGATCTTGTTTTAATTATTTGTGGATCTCATGCATAGATCTTCCACACTGTCTGTCTGCACCCCTGTGAGTGAAAAAAAAGAAATTATAGATATGTTACATAGTAGACCATTTAATCATCTTGCTCAATTCCAACAGAGGTGTCGGTGTAATGAAGGAACACCTGTATAACCAAACACAATAAATGTTGTGTCCTGAGAACAGGGACACAGGAAGGTGTTTTACATTTACGTCACACCCAAATGAAAATCAAATATTTTTTCTTTTAACAGAGAATGTGGAACATAAATGATTAGCATAATGTGCTCATTCTAATATGTTATAAAGAGCCATATGTTTTTCATTAATCAATTCACTGTGCTTTAAGAGGAATAATACCTACAACATTCAAACTCAAAAACTGCTCAAAAATATTAAAGTTTGTGTAACTTGTTTCTGTAAAATAACCAAATTTAAAGTATTTGTATAACATATTGTTTATGTATATATTATTATGTTAGCAGTTGTAGCTGCATTTGCAGTTAAAGAAATCCTGAATGTCGGGGGTTCTGCAGCAGCTTCCTCTGCACCCAGACTTCCTGCCTCCTTGCCTGAGAGTGTTCACCCCCCCCCCCCCCCCCCCCCCCCAACACACACACACACTTCTACCCAAATCCTGATTTGGTTTAATCAAGGTTTTATGTAAAGTAGGACAAAGGTACAGAGAGGTTTGCATAAGCCATTTTGCCAGTTTTCCACATGGAGTTGTGTAATATAATTACAGTGGATATTCAAAAAAAGTCTACACATCCCTGTTAAAAGGTTTTTGCGATATAAAATATTAAACAAAGATTAGTCATGTCTTTTTCCACATTTAATGGAACCAACAAAATTCAAGTAAAAAACGAATGCATTAGGTGAAAAAAAAGACTTATAATAACCCGGTTGCATAAGTATGCACACCCCTTAACTAATACAGGTTTGTGCAGGTTTTGTGACAAAATAGATTGGTATATGGAGCTATCCATGATTTCCTCTATCTTGACTAGAGCTTCAGTCCCAGCTGAAGAGATACAGCCCCATAGCATGATGCTACCACAACCATGATTCCCTGTGGTCTTTGAGTGATAAGTTGTCTTGTTGTCTTCCATCTAGCTACCGTACCCAACTTGTGAAGTATATGAGACATTGTTGTCACATGTAGGGTGTGACCAGTACTTGCCAGAGGTTACTGCAGTTTTCCTCTTCTCCTTTGGTCAGTTTGGGAGGGAATGTGGTGTCCCATTTCCTCCATTTGTTGATGATGGTCTTAACGGTGTTCCATAAAATCTTTTGAACACCCTCTCCTGATCAATACCTTGGCACTATGACATCCTGGATGTGCTTTGTAAGTTGTCTGTGGACCATGGCTTCAGAAGTTGGATGAAATCAAAAAAATGTTACGAAAATTGTACAGAAATAGCTGATCTTTATTTGGGGTTAGTCAGCATTACTTCATTGATGACAGCTGTATGATAATTACTTTTGAACATGAGTTTGAATGTGATTTCTGAGCACAGTCACATGCTCCATTATAAAAGGGTGTGCACGCTTATGCATCAGGTCATTATGTTTCTTTTTCTTTGTCCCCCATAAAAAGTTTCTATTTGCTTTTCAGAAGGATTTTGCTGGTTGCTATATCATATTAAAGGTGGGAAAAGATGATAACATGATTTATCTCAATTTTCATTTTTTAGCCATGCTGTGTAAGACAAGACAAGACAAGATCATACCAATGAACATTTCAAACTGTACCACCTCTACTTCACCTAGTGGCCCACAATAGAGGCAATAGATGAAACAGGTTCTGATTAAGAACAACAGCTGTGTCACACAGAACCTCATTACTGCAGCCAGATCCTGTGTCTTCATCAAACTCTGACACTTTTACACTGTACTGTAATCACAATCTGACTGTTGTGTTCAGTATCTGTAGCATTTTTACAGGATTCACAGGGGATTAGTGCCTCTATCATGTATTATTGAGTAATTAAAGTCCTGTTTTTCAGATCAAGCAGGAACTGAAGGATCATGGGATGGCAGAGAACATCACAGTGAAATGGAGAGAGCAACCAGATGGAAAGGTGTTTCACAAGGAGACTGAAAAGAACACTACAGGAAAAGAAGAACTCTAAGTCTTTATCTGTGTCTCAAATTGAAAATAATTATTTTAGTGTAAGCAATATCAGGGCAGGGGTGGAAAAAGTACTGAGAGGTTATACGTAGGTGAAAGTGAAGTTAATGTGTTGGTTAAAAGTGGTAGTATCCAGACAAAAAAAAAAAAAAAAAAAAAAAAAAAAGTAAAATGTTTCTACTTTTAAATATACTCAAATATTAAAAAGTTTTTTTAAGAAATGTTTTTATATGATGAAATTAGATCGGTGTCATATTTTCATTAAAAAATATATATTTTTTATTACTTATCTAAACCCGTTAAACCCGTTTGTTTTTTGTTTTTAAATTATCCCATTTTGCCTAAAACATTATTCAACCTGTAAGTGTGCTGCACAGTTTACTAATGAAATAATCAGAACTAAAGAATCCCACAAACACCTGATATTTACTATTAGCTAGGGTCACTCATCCTTAAATAACACACTGCAGTCTGGTGGATTATATGTATTCACACACACACACACACACACACACACACACACACACACACACACACACACACACACACACACACACACACACACACAGATAGATAGATAGATAGATAGATAGATAGATAGATAGATAGATAGATATAGCACTAACTACATTGTGTAGAATGAGAAGGTCAGAGAATGTGAAAAATTGGCATGATTGCAAAGTGTAAATAAATAATATTATGTTCTTGTTATAGAATGTAATTAATAAGACTTAAGTAAAGTATAAATACGCCAAAATCATACTTTAGTATAGTAAGGAAGTACAATTACTCAAGTATTTTCCACCCCTGACTCTGGGAAGTTTAATGAGATGTAGTTCACTATTAAAGGGATGGTGAAGAATAATTTACACTAAGTTTTTATTTAAGTTTAATTCTAAGGTAATATTTGTATTTTTCATTTAGCTCTCTATAATGTCTCTTTACATCAAATGAAGCTAATCAGCTGAGCTGTTTTTTTTGGGTCTTTATATCTTTAGTGTTGCAGATACGATGCTAATGTAACTAATCATTCTATACCTGATGAAGTAGAGTTCATAGACTATGTGATGTGAGAATAAGTGAATAATTTGCAGGATATTTCCCTCTGCTGAGTCTCTCCTGCTTTCTCCTGAGCTCCATCTGCAGGAGTTCCACTGTGTTCCTCGTTTCACTCACTGGGATCTATACCTCTGATGATGTCTGTAACGCTGCTCTGAAACAATCTCTACTGTAAAAAGCTCTATAAGAATACAACTCTATTCACAGCTCCACTATTCATCATGACACACATGCAATCACTTGTTTAACTAACATCAAACTGCTCACTATATAATAAGTGTGTGTTTTCCAGTGTATTAGCTGCACTAGTGATTTTAATGACCTTTCAGCATCTTTAATCATCTGTTTCCAGAATGTATTTTCATGAAGACCATTTAAATAAAGAAAAGGAGAATAAGAAACAGGATTCTGTGTCCTGTAGTTCATGAAGTATTTATTAATCTCATGGTTAATTAACCTGAATGATGAAGAAGCTGCTTGCAATTCAACTGCAGTTCGCTGACATGACACCTTATAATAACTCCCACATCTTATTAAGCTGTGTAGGTTCCGTATTGTTAAAAATCTAGAAACAAACTTGAGACCTCACATTAATTAAAATCACTGAACAATAATGTTCTGGAGACCTGATCAGTGCTTAGCATTATGATCTTCTGAACCTCCAGAGTCCAGGCACTTAAACAACAATACAGTGAATGGTAAATAGTCTGCACTTATATAGCGCTTTTATCCAAAGCGCTTTACACTGTGTCTCATTCATCCATTCACACACACACTCACACAACAATGGTAGCACAGCTGCCATGCAAGGCGCTAACTTGCCATCGGGAGCAACTTGGGGTTAAGTGTCTTGCCCAAGGAAACTTTGGTATGTGGAGTCACATGGGCCGGGAATCGAACCGCCAACCCTACGATTAGTGGACAACTAATCAAAACAAATTATCTGCTAATTCTTAGTAAATTGCCTGGTGAGTGAAAAAGTTAATTTCAAACCCTGATTACACAGTAATAATGTAGTGTATGTGGTGTTTATTATATTATCTTTTAAACGGCTACCAACGGAGTGTGTGTGCGTGTGTGTGTGTGTGTGTGTGTGTGTGTGTGTGTGTGTGTGTTGTAAGGCATTATGTAGCTGTGCTGTCCCGGCCGATGGAAGAGTCCTCTGTCACAATTTCATATGTTAATTACTATATAGGTTAATATCAAATTGAAAAATTACTTAAACATTCTATTTCAATTTATAATTAACAATATTAATTGTTTAAAATACATCTTACCTACTGAGAAATCCATGGTGTCTGAAAGTTTTGAAGGAGAGATTGGAAATTCTTTCAATACTTTGCCGGTTTTCCAAAGATGTGAAAACTCTTAGGAGTGTTAGCCTTTTATAGACAGGGCATATTCGTGTATGAGTTATGGGGGGTGCATCTGAATGTATTTATCTATGTGAAGGACTACTGATATTAATTATTAACCTATGAACTAAATATGTATCAGCGTTATGGAACACACCAGATTCAGTTTTAAAGCATATGTGTAATATAGACAATATTCATTTCGCTATGAACTTATTATTTAAACAGATTTATGCTTAGTCAACAGTTACTATCGACATTTTTAATGGAGGTTGGATGTTATACGTGTCTCAAAGAGGAGAAATAGATATAACTCACTTGAATGAGACAAACAGTAGTTAGCATTTCATCTTGTATTTACTGAAATGCCCGAAAAAGAGCGCTACCTCCTCCGCATACATGAAGACGAGTGGGGAACTGTATTACAATCAACTCAAGTCACACAAAATAAAAGGAAAAAAAAGAAATACAAGTTATGGTCTCAGTAGCATGGCTCCATTGGCTGTGACCCGGGACCGAGAACTTGAAAAGTTCCGGAGATGGCCCGGAGATCATGGGCATCCAATATTGATTTTCACCCTCGTCCCTTGCGCACAGAGATTTATCACTGTGGTATGTAAAAATCAGAGCTTTTAAAAAAATAGATGTAGTTAACAGCTGAACTCTGGGAAAATGGTGGAAGTTGAAATATACATAAACGTAAATTGCAGTATTTCTGAACATACGCCATTTTAATATCTTTGAGATTAGGCTATCCTATAACAATTTTCAGACTAACAAATTAATCATTCATCAATATCTAAGCAATGCTTTGAAAGATAGGATACCTATAAATTATAACTTGTCAAGCTATAAGCTTCTTATGATTTAAAGCAGCAGAGTGTTTACTGTGACTTTTTCTCCACAGGTAATTTGCATTTATGTTATTTGCACTGGGATGAACACACACCAGTCATTGCTAGAGTAGTGTGTGCAATTGTGCAATACTACACTGAGTGTGCCATAGATACCTGTCTCAGAAGCTGCATTGCTATCATCTGGGCTTGTTGTTGTCACAAACAAGTCTGCAAGTTTGGTACATTTACTTCAGTCTAACTCTAATGCCTTTCTCTTCCTTAATTTGGCCTTTTCCATTCCCCTTTTCTTTTTTTGCAGTCCATATTGCCATATTTGCTGTCTATAGTGACTGATGTTGTGGACAAATCAACCTTTTTAGCCTAAGTCAAAAACTTCAAAGACAGAGAGTTTAGTAGATGTCAAAAAGTAAATAAACTTTATTGAAAACCAATAAAGCGTGACAGTCTACAGAAAGTCCAAATTATGCAAACATACACAGCCCTTTATATACCTTTCTCCACAGAGTATCCATCTCAGGCGGGGTTTTGCTTTTCCTTATTAAAAACAGACCAATCTTCTTTGCCACAATTAAATATTCATGCCTATGTTATCTTAAATTTGTGGAGCATGCACAGTTAGTTGTTTTTTTCTCAAAATGATTTCTTAAATTGTTTTTTTTTTTTTTTTTTTTTTTTTTTTTTAAAAGGTTTCGCACAAACTGAGTCCTAACCTTGATCCACACTCGCCTTTTTTAAGTCTTATCCTAGCTTGTTATTTGGTATCAGGCCTCAAAGTTATTTGCTTCTGTGGAGAAAGATACAGGCTGGTACAGAAAGAACAATTATTGTACAGTAAGACACAGAGTAAAATCCAACTCAATACACACTCAGAATATAAATTGATCAAACATTGTTCTATGGATTTAGATTATGCTTCTAACTAATGATTATACATATAGATTCTGCTTTTTAACCAATATTGATCATTCGATTATGCTTAAGTAATAATTCTAAATGTTGGTTATACATATTGAATACACTTTATTAACATATCCAAATGTTAGTTACACATATTGATTATGCTTCATAAATATTTTCTATACTGACAACATCACAGAGTATTTAAGCATGAGAGGAGTGAAAGTAGAGTGACCATATTCTGTTTTTATGCTGCTATTGTCAAGCAACTGTTTGACGGCAAACACAACAGCGCTCCACCTTCATGCGTTCGCTGAGACTAATGAGACTGAAGTAGGCTAATGGTTGAGAGGCGTGAATTTGGTCAATAGTTGTTGCAAGCCTTTTATAATCAACCAATTGGTATGCGAGAAGGTGGGATTTACAGAGAGAAGTTAAAGCAATGCAAACATGTGCACACATGATGCAGTATTAGACCATAAACACATCATAATTTTCTCACATTTAGAAATCCTGGCCGGACGCTTTTTTAAGGGCTGAAAAAGAGGACGTATGTTTACCCTAGTGAAAGCCATTGGAAAGAGATGATGACTAGGATCAGATCATGGACTAATAGTTGTGTAATTGAAAAGTCAGTATGAGTCAGAATGTGCGTATTGGATTAAAATTTTAAGTGTAAGTGGGTACTGGCCTTCAAGCAGCCAAGTGAAATATTTGGCAGACCTACATGGGAATCTTGCAAGTAACAAGTGATTTTGACCGATTTTTTTTTTTTCCAAATATTTGGAAAATTAAGGACCCCCTCTTGTATGGTATCAACCACATATGAGTAATTTATTCAGCTCATGAGTGATCAAGTGCTCTCAGATTATTAGTGATGTTAAAATGGCCAAATATATTTTAAATCGGTGATCAGAATCAAAATGTTTTTATTCATCAAATACAAAGAATTCTATTTGGTTTAGTGTCACACATAATACAGGACAGAACATTAACCAAAAGTACAATACAATACAATACAATACAATACAATACAATACATCTGTGCAAGAAGACAATGCCAAAAAAAGTATAATGTGATATGTGAATACTGCTTATACAGACTCTGCCTCTTTAAGATACTCTTTTTATACCCAATTGTGTTACTGACCATTTGCCAATTAACTGTTGTGGCCATCAAATTCAAAATTACCTCATTTTTTCCTTAAAACATTTCCTCAGTTTACATTTATTCATTTATTCGTTTAAACATTTTGTGTTTTCTATGTTCTATTGTGAATAACATATAGGTTCATGACATTTGCAAATCATTGCATTCTTTTTATTCATATTTTACAGTGTCCCAACTTTTTTGGAATTGGGGCTGTATCTGCACTCCCAATGGTGCACTGTAGCTTTAAATTGGAGTGTGTTGTTGCAGTGCCCAGGAATCTGTGTGACTTTATATGTTGACTGTTCAGCAACTTATTTCTATAGGAACCTGTGGTGGATGCTTCCTTCTGAAGTCAATTATCATCTCCACAGTTTTTGCCAGGTTCAGATCTAAGTTGTTAGCATGACACCATACCACCAGACCTTTGATTCATCTTTCTCAATGAGTCAGACCAGGGTGGTATCATCTGCAAACTTGATGAGCTTGTTGGAGTCTCTCTCAGAATTTAGCATACACTAAATTCCAGGGGTTTTAGTACTGTAATGTAGAATAGGTGTTTCTGGAGGTATGGCGAAGACGCCTCCTTCCAAAAAAATTACAGTCCACTGAACATGCGCAGAATACTTGCGCGGCAATTCCTAGGACCAGTGATGCATGATGAAGGACAAAATAGTCATACCGATAACTATTTTTCCAATGTTTAAAAAAAATCTTGAATCTTGAAAAAAGACTTGAATCAACAGGTTCTTCAAACGTTTTTGTTGTCAACATTGCTCTTTCTGTGTAAATAAAGTTGTGTATGAAAGCGTGGATAATGATGAGTTTGTTTTTAATAATGGGAAACAGCAGTGGAAACAATGCTGAGGTTAAAAACAACTAAGGTTTCACTGCAGATTTTTAGTTTGACATGATTGGACACGTAATAGAATTGATGTAAAATCAGTAAGACTTTGAGCTTATTTAAGCGAAACAAGGATTTCATAACTGAATTATATTTTTCAAACTTGAAATCCCTGCGGTCATGGACAGGTATATGAAGATGTAGCAGAATCAGTGTAAAAGGGTATTTGGCAGGAAACCCCTGCAATCACAGAAAGACAACTATCCACTGCAAATGGCTTTACTTCCCAAGCTGCGCATGATCGTTGTCCTATGTAGATTCTTAAAACAGGCCACGCCTGCCTGATAATGCAATATCTGTTACGCTGTCCCGAAACCCCTGGAGAAAAGTGTGTGCCCTCAGAAGTTCAGCCATTGGTGTTCAGTGAATAAAACAGAGGAGAAAGCATGCCATCTTGTGGAGCTCTAGTGTTGAGGAAGAGCAGGTCTAAAATGTGGTCACCATCTTGACATATTGCTTCCTATTGGACAGGAAATTAATAATCCAGCAGCAGACAGACGGAGATATGTAAAATTGCTTCAGTTTGTCTGAAAGTAGGTCAGGGATGATATTATTGAAAGCAGAGCTAAAATCCACAAACAAAATGCAGGCACAGGTGTGACAGCAGTCCATATGGTGCAGGGAGTAGTGCAAAGCCAAGTTTATGGCATCATCCTTCAACTGCAGGGGATCTTGAAGGGCATCATTAATGTTTTTGAGATGCAGTAAAATCAGTCTTTTGAAGTACTTCATGATTATGGATGTTAAAGCAGCTGGTCTGTAATCATTTAAGCAGGAGATTGTCCGTTTATTGGGAAAATGAATGATGATAGAGATTTTGAAACAGCTTCACAGAGAACATCTAAGGACTCCTCTATTAGTTTTAAGGGAAATGCAAATTAGCAGGTTTTGCTGTTGTGCAACTTATAATCAATACACAGCCGCAGAATCCCACCCTTCTTCTTAGCCAATACTAAGCAGTACAGTGGTAGCTCAGTGGTTAAGGGTTTGGGTAAAGGGCACCCTTTAGAATTTTCTTTTAAGCCATTCTACCAAAGAATGGTTAAAGAAGAAGAAAGTTAATGTTTTGGAATGGCCAAGTCAAAGTCCTGACCTTAATCCAATAGAAATGCTGTGGAAGGACCTGAAGTAAGCAGGTCATGTGAGGAAACCCACCAACATCCCAGAGATGAAGCTGTTCTGAACTGAGAAACGGGCTAAAATTCCTCCAAGTCGATGTGCAGGACTGATTAACAGTTACCCCAAACGTTTATCTGCAGTTATTGCTGCACAAGGGGGTCACACCACATACTGAAAGCAAAGGTTCACATACTACCACTCACAGATATATAATGTATTTTCCTCGATAAGTAAATGACCAAATATAATATTTTTATCTCATTTGTTTAATTGGATTCTCTTTATCTACCTTTAGGACTTGTGTGAAAATCTGATGTTATTTTAGGTCACATTTATGCAGAAATATAGAAAATTTACAAACTTTCAAACACCAATGTATATGGCACATTGGAGCTTGAGACATACCAGATCAGCTACTTACAGTGCATCCGGAAAGTATTCACAGCACTTCACTTTTTCCACATTTTGTTATGTTACAGCCTTATTCCAAAATGGATTAAATTAATTATTTTCCTCAAAATTCTATAATACCCCATAATGACAACATGAAAGACGTTTGTTTGAAATCTTTGCAAATTTATTAAAAATAAATAAGCAAAAAAAAGCACATGTACATATGTATTCACATATGTCGTTTCAAATTACCTATGGTAAATTCAGTTGATTGGACATGTTTTGGAAAGGCACAAACCTGTCTATATAAGGTCCAACAGTTAACAATGCATGTCAGAGCACAAACCAAGCCATAAAGTCCAAGGAATTGTCTGTAGACCTCAGAGACAGTATTGTATCGAGGCTCAGATCTGGGGAAGGGTACAGAAACATTTCTGCAGCATTGAAGGTCCCAACGAGCACAGTGGCCTCTATCATCCGTAAACGGAAGAAGTTTGGAACCACCAGCACTCTTCCTAGAGCTGGCCGCCCGGCCAAACTGTGCGATCAGAGGAGAAGGGCGTTTGTCAGGGAGGTGACCAAAAACCCAATGGTCACTCTGACAGAGCTCCAGCGTGTTTCTGTGGAGAGAGGAGAACCTTCCAGAAGAACACCTATCTCTGCAGCACTCCACCAATCAGGCCTGTATGGTACAGTGGCCAGACAGAAGCCACAGCCTGAATGGAGTTTGCCAAAAGGCACCTGAAGGACTCTCAGACCATGAGAAACAAAATTCTCTGGTCTGATGAAACAAAGATTGAACTCTTTGGCCTGAATGGCAAGCGTCATGTCTGGAGGAAACCAGGTACCACTCATCACCTGCCCAATAATATTCCCTACAGTGAAGCATGGTGGTGGAAGCATCATGCTGTGGGGATGTTTTTCAGCGGCAGGAACTGGGAGACTAGTCAGGATCGAGGGAAAAATGAATGCAGCAATGTACAGAGACATCCTTGATGAAAACCTGTTCCAGAGCGCTTTGGACCTCAGACTAGGGCGAAGGTTGATCATTCAACAGGATAATGACCATAAGCACACAGACAAGATAACAAAGGAGTGGCTACAAGACAACTTTGTGAATGTCCTTGAGTGGCCCAGCCAAAGCCCAGACTTTAACCCAATTGAACAATGAAAATGGCTGTGCACCGACATTCCCCATCCAACCTGATGGAGCTTGAGAGGTCCTGCAAAGAAGAATAGGAGAAACTGCCCAAAAATAGGTGTGCCAAGCTTGTAGCATCATACTCAAAAAGACTGGAGGCTGTAATTGGTGCCAAAGGTACTTCAACAAAGTATTGAGCAAAGGCTGTGAATACTTATGTACATGTGCTTTTTTGTTTTTTATTTTTAATAAATTTGCAAAGATTTCAACCAAACTTATTTCACGTTGTCATTATGGGTTATTGTTTGTAGAATTTTGAGGAAAATAATCAATTTAATCCATCTTGGAATAAAGCTGTAACATAACAAAATGTGGAAAAAGTGAAGCGCTGTGAATACTTTCCGGATGCACTCAATAGGTCAATTACAGCTCATCCTTCTTTTATATATCTGTAGTTCTTCTTTATTGAATGACTTGTCTTATTTGTTTCTAAGTACAAATTTTGGCTTAGATGATTACTGTGTGCATTAAGTCAGTAAGAAAAGTTTTCGAAACATTAGTTTTTCAACAAAAAAAATTGTTACAGGAAGATGTACGTTAGTAAAGAAAGGAACACATTACATTACAAGTCACTTTCAAAACACATAATGAATGCTTTCAGGTTTTACCTGCAAAAAACAATATCTAATTTCCCAAAACACTTATAAATATATACTAGCCACAGGAACATATACAAGGCGCAGTGGCTTAGTGGTTAGCACATTTGCCTCTCACTACCAGGGCTGGGGGTTCAATTCCTGCCCTCGCTCTGTGTGTGTGTGGAGTTTCCTCCAGGAACTCTAGTTTCCTCCCCTGTCCAAAGACATGCATGGTAGGTTGATTGGCATGCCCAAAATGGGCATGTGACTGTGTCCCATGCTCTAGGTTCCCTATGACCCTGAAGGATAAGCAGGTGAAATGACTAAGCTTCACAAAATGTTAATTCAGTTGGTGTGGGTAAATATAAATAAATATGCAATTTAATCTTATACTGAGACAGTGCAAGGCATTTATAAAATCACAGTAACTCATAGCAAATTAGATTTGAACAAATTATGTTTACATTAATTTGTCTTTTATGCATATATTTACACAAACACACAAGTAGGATACATTTTGCAGAACTTTCAGGTTTTTCATGAATACCAAATTATGTACATGCTCCTATACACAAATTGTGAATAAATCTATTCTTATCCAGCCTGATAAATTATCTTTATGTTTAGATCAAACATGTCTTATATGCCTTTGTTTCTTTCTGCCAAAATTGAAAGTGCTGTTGTTGTTTTTTTGTTTTTTTAAAAAATACATTTCTGAACCATAAAGGTTGGGAGGTATGGTAATACAGTATAATCAGAATAAACACCACTAGATACAGTGCATCTGGAAAGTATTCAATTTCATTTGCTAAAATCTTTGCAAATTTATTAAAAATAAAAAACAAAAAAAAAGCACATTTACATAAGTATTCACAGCCTTTGCTCAATACTTTGTTGAAGCACCTTTGGCACCAATTACAGCCTCAAGTCTTTTTGGGAATGATGCTACAAGTTTGGCACACCTATTTTTGGGCAGTTTAAATAATGAATTTAGTCCATTTTGGAATAAGGCTGTAACATAACAAAATGTGGGAAAAGTGAAGCGCTGTGAATACTTTCCAGATGCACCGTATGAGGGAAGAATGATATTGTGTAGATTAAATTGTTATATCACACGAGCCTGGTCCTGTGAGCAGTGATCTTTTAAGCAGGCTTCTTTCCTGTGTGATTGCTCTGATGTCTTCGGAAATTACTGCGGTCAGTAAAACCCCTTCACTGTGAACAGTGATACGGCTTCTCTCCTGTGTGTATACGCTGATGTCGTTGAAGCGCACCCTTCTGAATAAAACTCTTTCCACACAGTGAGCACAAATACGGCTTCCTTCCTGTGTGAATGTGATGGTGTTGTTTGAGATAATCTTTGTGAGAGAAACTCTTCCCACACTCCGAGCAGTGATACGGTTTCTCTCCTGTATGGATGCGCTGGTGTAATTGAAGTTCATTTTTTTGAATAAAACTCTTCCCACAGTGCGAGCAGTGATGTGGCCTCTCTCCTGTGTGAATACGCTGGTGTCGTTGAAGATTACTCTGATGACTAAACCTTTTTCCACACTGTGAGCAGTGATACGGCTTTTCTCCTGTGTGAATGCGCTGGTGTAGTTGAAGATTATCCTGCTGAGTAAAACTCTTTCCACACTGTGTGCAGTGATAAGGTTTCTCTCCTGTGTGAACGCGCTGGTGTTGCTGGAAATGACTCTGTTGGGAGAAACTCTTTCCACACTGTGAGCATGGATACGGTTTCTCTCCTGTATGAATGCGCTGGTGTCGCTGGAAATGACTCTGTTGGGAGAAACTCTTTCCGCACTGTGTACAGTGATATGGTTTCTCTCCTGTGTGAATGCGCTGGTGTCGCTGTACAGAACTCTGATTAGTAAAACTCTTTCCACACTGTGAGCAGGGATATGGTTTCTCTCCTGTGTGAACGCGCTGGTGTCGCTGGAAATGACTCTGTTTAGAGAAACTCTTTCCACACTCTGAGCAGTGATATGGGTTCTCTCCTGTGTGAACGCGCTGGTGTTGTTGGAGATTAATCTGATCAGTAAAACTCTTTCCACACTCTGAGCAGTGATACAGCTTCTCTCCTGCGTGAATGGTAAATGGTGAATGGTCTGCACTTATATAGCACTTTTAAGCATTAACAGTTCTACAAAGCGCTTTACACTGTTTCACATTCACCCATTCACACACACACACACTCACACACCAATGGGACCAGAGCTACCATGCAAGGCACTAGCTTGCCACTGGGAGCAACTTGGTGTTCAGTGTCTTGCACAAGGACACTTACATTCATTTTTTGCATTTCACAGACTCCCTTATCCAGAGCGACTTACAGAAGTGCTTTGAAGTCTCTATCAATAAATAAACCCTGATACTAGTTCACTAGGTCATGGACTAAGAATATCATGAGTCTTAAAACTCTATTGGGAGGTAATATAGTAAGAATTTTGTTAAATGAAAAGTACTAATTTAAGTACTTTAGGAAGAGGTAGGTCTTTAGACATTGTTTGAAGACCGCCAGTGACTCAGCTGTTCGGACATCCAGGGGAAATTCACTCCACCACCTAGGCACCAGAACAGAGAAGAGTCTTGATGCATGCCTTCCTTGTACCCTGAGCGATGGTGGGACCAGTCTAGCGGTGATAGAGGTTTGGAGGGTATGTGGTGGAGTGTGGGTTGTGATAAGTGATTTGAGGTAAATGGGTGCTCATCCATTTTTGGTTTTGTAGGCAAGTATTGGAAGCCAGTGGAGGAAGTGTAGTAATGTGGTAGTGTGGGAGAACTTGGGAAGGTTGAAAACAAGTCAAACAGCTGCATTCTGGATCAATTGCAGAGGTTGAATGGCACTCACAGGAAGACTTGCCAGGAGTGAGGTGCAGTAGTCCAGTCTCAAAATGACAAGACACTGAACCAGCACCTGAGTTACTTGTGTGAGTCTGAGTAAATGGATGAATGTCCTGATGTTGTAAAGGAGAAATTGACATGAGCGTGTCAGATTAGCGATGTGAGAGGAAAAGGACAGTTGTTTGTCCATGGTTACCCCAAGGTTGCGTGCAGTAACTGAAGGTGGGATCAAAGAGTTGTCCAGGGAGATCACAAGATCCTGATATGGTGATCACAAGTTTTATCTGATGAGCTGCCATCCATGATGAGATCTAAGCAGAAACAAGAGTATCTGAGGGAGGGAAGAAGAAGATGAGTTGAGTGTCATCCGCATAGCAGTGGTAGACAGGGAGCAGATGGGTGGACAAGAGAGTCTTGTGGTTGACTGTGTCACACCTTAGCATGTGGAGTCATTTGGGCCGGGGCCAACCCTACGATTAGTGGATAACCTGCTCTACCACCTAAGTCACAGCCACCCTGTTGTTGGAGATCGTCCTTTCGATTAAAACTCTTTCCACAGTGCTGAATTTATTTCTGCATTTTGCTGGAAGAAGTGTCTGAACTGATAGTGTCAGATGATATCTCCTGACTATTGGAGCCTTTTGTGGGCATCTGATCCTCATATATAATTTCTCCTTCTTCTGCAGTCTTATATTACTCCTAGTGGCATGTCCTGATGTGTTTCTCAAGATAAATTTGAGATTTGAGAGGAAAGCGAGCATAAGGAGCAGGAGAAGATTTGCAACAGAGCTTCAGTTACTTCTGTAGAATTCAAAGTAAAAAAATATTACAACCCCAATTCCAAAAGTTGGGACACTGTGTAAAATGTGCAATAATTGGCAGTTGTCACAATCTCGTCGGCAGATGGCGCTGTGGCGGCCATGTGCACGGAGAGCGGGAGGGCGCGCGCGTGCACGAATCAGAACGAGCACATGCTCGCGAGTTACATAGGAACCATGGAGAGTTTGTTTACAATGGACATGTGTGTTTGTTTCTGTTTTGTCTCCGCCTTGTTTAGTTATTGGTGGATAAGCGAGGGCGCGTCTCAATTGTTACCAGCTGTCAGAGTTTAAGGAAAATGACATTAGTTATTTAAACCCCTCGCGTTGCTGCACACTTTGCGCAGTATTAAAGGTTTAAAGGAGTTAATTGTGTAATGGTGCCATGCAGTAGTGTTTCCATGCCCTGCTCTGGTTTTATGTTTCACACCTCAGTTCTAGTTAGATGTGTAAATGTGTAATTGTGCTAAGCGGTAGTGTTTCCATGCCATGCTCTAGCTTCATGTTTCATCCCTCGGTACAAGTTTTATGTTTAGACCTTGTTTCCCGTTTTCTGGTACAATGACTTTAATTGTAAATAAAGACTTTCATCTGCACTTGCTTCCTGTTCGAGTCCACTTAGAGTCCGTTACGTAACAGTTCTCATAAACCCATATGTTATTCACATTAGAACATAGAAAACATATCAAATGTTTAAACTGAGTAAATTTACCATTTTACGAAAAAAAAAAGGTAATTTCTTGGCTGCAACACGTCTCAAAATATTTGGGATGGGGGTCCCAACTTTTTCACCCTTGTCCCTTGCACACAGATTTCTCCAGATTCTTGGAATCTTTTGATTATATTATGTACTGTAGATGATGAGATATTCATAGTCTTTGCAATTTTACGTTGAGGAACATTATTCTGAAATTGTTCATCAAACGGAAGACGTAAAAATTTTTGCAGATTGGTGAACCTCTTCCCATCTTTACTTCTAAAAGACTGTGCCTGTCTAAGACCCTCTTCTTATACCCAATCAACCACCAGATGTTTCTTTTTACTAACACTTACTTTTACAGCCTTTTGTTGCCCCGTCCCAACTTTTTTGTGTTGCGGCCAAAGACCAAAAAGGGGGTGAGGCAGTTCCTGGGGCTATATCGCAGGTTTGTGCCTAAATTTTCGGTCATCACCAGTCTGCTGGTGGTAGCTCAGTGATTAAGATGTTGCACTACTGATTGGAAGGTTGTAAGTTCAAATTGAAGAACCACCAAGCTGCCACTGCTGGCCTATGAGCAAAGCCCTTAACCCTTAAATACTCCGCTGTATAAATGAGAAAATATAAGTTGTTCTGGATACGGGCATCTGCCAAATACCATAAATGTAAATGCTGACTGACCTCACTAAAAAGGGAGTGCCTGTTCTGGTCCAGTGAAACCATGTGGGGGCCTAATGTTGCATCCTCCTGACTTTTCTCTACATTTTGTTTTATAGACTGACACATCAGACACAGAGCTGGGGGCCGTTTTCTTCCAGGTGGTGGAGGGGAAGGAGCTCTGGAATGTCTGGCCATCGAGTCCTCAAACTCTGGTACTACCAACTTGAGCACCCCTTTACCCTTTGTCCCAATCACACCCTGCTCCAATGGCTCCACTGCATGAAGTACACCAATACACAGATCACTCTAGCCCTAGATCCATTCTAGCCAATCGAATTCAAGGTGGTCCACAGTCCAGGGGCACAAATCGTGATGGCAGATTATCACTATCACCTTACATCATGCCATCTAATGTCTTATTGCTTTATTACATGGCTACTGATGTACATTATAAACATTTTCCTGATTTGGGAACGCTATTGGTGTTTCGAAACAGAGTTTGCTTACTTAGACACATAAATTAGAAGACAATTAGAAGTTTGCCAGAAAGGTCCAATAAGCCTCTGGTTATGTTCAAATTGCCATTTGTTGTAATGTATTGTGAATGAAAATGACTTATTTTTCTATTATTTCAGTGTTTCCAGGGAACAGTGGTATAAACATGAATACAAATATAGGGCTAAACAGATACAGATAGTGGTATTGTGTTAACCCTTAGTGTAAATAATAAAACCAAAAAGAATCTGTGTTAGGAGGGTATTGTATTACTTTACACATCAGTGTAAAGTTCTGACCTCTTAAATAGGCATAGAAGCATCCAGTGTGCTTTGCATCACCTCTAGCAGTCAATACGAATGAAAAAAGAAATTCAATTCAATTCAGTTTTATTTGTATAGTGCTTTTAACAATGGACATTGTCGAAAAGCAGCTTTACAGAAATATATAAAATTAATTCGTTTGGTAATTCTGTGTTCCTGTTGAGGAAAACCTCGAAGCACACAGCATCCTTGAACTCAACTCAGTTCAAGAAAGAATTTAACACAATTGAGATTTTAGCTTTACTGAAGATTTTAATCATAAAATTAGTTTTAAGACAAAATAAATATTGCAGAATCACTATGTATGAACCTTACCACTGAGAGAGCACTTTATATTCCAGAGCTGGGCAAATATAGGGCCTACATCACTGGCATATTTCTCTTCATACCACACCAAGAGCTCTTGTCCTGGATTAATGGGTCGACAGCAACGGTACAGAATCCCTCCTCGATACTGAAACGCCACAAGATTTTGCTCGCCATCACTATGAGCACAATTCACATACCTGAGAGTTTGAGGTAAAATGGCAGAAAGAGGAACAAAGAAAAAAAAAACATATTGTTCTTACATAATGCAATTTAAAAAATCAGCAACTTATTTATAGTTTTTTATTTATTAGGGTGGACTTTGGAAAATGTAAATGATCAAAAATAGTAACAGCAGCATCTATAGCAAATAGTGCAAACAAAAGTAAAGGGGGGGGCACAGTGGCTTAGTGGGTAGCAGGTTTGCCTCGCACCTTCAGGGTTAAGGGTTCAAACCCTGCCTCCACCCTATGTTTGTGTGTGTGTGTGTGGAGTTTGCATGTTCTTCCCATGCTTCAAAGGTTTCCTCTGGGTACTCTGGTTTCCTCACATAGTCCAAAGGCATGTGTTGTAGTCTGACTGGCATCTCTAAATTGTCCACAGTGTGTGAATGTTTGTGTGATTGTGCCCTGCGATGGGTTGAGACCCAGTCCACCCTTACAAATCGCGCCAGTTATAATAAATGACAGAAATGACACTGCAAGTGCACAAATACAGCATTTAATGACAATAAGAATATAATGACTTAAGGTTAGTGTTAACCCTAACCCAACTCACACCAGTTTCTCCAACCCCTTGCAGACCGGGTAGCATTTTGGATATAAACATAAATTTCTGCTCGAGCATCACTGATGTGTGTCTGTGCTACGCAAGCTCCACTTTGTAAAGTTTACAGGTTACAGTCTTCTTCATTGCACTTAATATAAAATGCACCCCTGCCTTAGAGGACTTGGGTCACACACTTTTTTCTGTCACTCAATGATTACACCTTCGTCTGATGGTGACTGAGGTCATGTTGTGCCTCAAAGGTAGCGCTGACAAACAGTAAACTGAAGACATTCAGTTTTCATTTTCATTGACATGTATTGTCATGTCTCTGGGGATTCTGCTAAAGCTAGTGGTGTCGCATTACCTGCGTTTGCACCTATGCGATAAGCTCAGTTGTCAGCAAAGTGCTGCCTGTTTATCTTGTCGTTTATTTATTTATTTGTTTGTTTTTAGGGATGCACCGAATATTTGGCAACCGAAATTATCCGGCCGAAAATAGCAAAAAAAGCACTTTAGGTGTTCGGCCAAATAAGTGAAAAGGCTTAATAAATTTGACCGAACAGTGACATGTTTGATGATGCAACCAAACAGCCTAGCAACCAGAGTGAGACGCGCGAAGCTTTAATTGCAGCAAACATGTCAGCAGCGTGGAAGTGTCAGAGAAAAATGTAAGAATGGTCGTTAAAGAAGTAGGCATATGTCTTGAACAATTATTCATTTGTTGTGGGTCCATCCACTTTTTTGCACTCTTGCCAATGCACATTTTTTTGTAGGCTACAGAGTGTTACATTCTTTCAGCAGTCAGTTATAGGCCTAACATAGGCTATTCAAGGGGGGCTCAAAGATGATCTCACAAAAATATTTTTACTTTACTAATTTATTTATTTAAAGTTATATTGTGCCTTGTTGGTAGCCTATGCCTGCTGGAATGAAAAAAAAAATTGTGTTAAATAAATATTAAAAAATTGTAGTTTTTGTAATTGATTTTTTCTTTGAAAAGCAAGACAAAATACTAAAAAGCACATTTTGACTATTTAATTTATGCAATGGTGAAAAAAAAAAACACATTTTGACTATTTAATTTATGCAATGGTGAAAAAAAATGGCAAAATAAATGGAAAAAAAAACGTATTCGGCCAAGTTTTTCATTATATTCGGCTTCGGCCAAGAATTTTCATTTCGGTTCATCCCTATTTTTTTTAGCACACAGTGTTTGGGAGACGCTCAGGTTGTAGGAGGCCTTTATCAGGTTAAAACAGGCTGTGTTTTTCCTTTGTATTGGTTTAAACGAATAAGTAGCATTTACAGATGTTGTAATATATATATATATATATATATATATATATATATATATATATATATATATATATATATATATATATATATATATATAAATAAAACAAACGTGCAATTTGAACATTCTGAAAATCACGAACATTAATTTGAATTAATCGTGAAAATCACCTAGCAATATGTCAGAGATGCAGACTGTGAGAAAAAGGTAAACAATCTTCCAACAAATTAGAAATTGTAAAATTATAGACTAAATAAAGACCCAACAAGCAGTGTATTCCTCACCTCATCCAGTTAGCATGCACCTCTCTCTTAGCATCTATGTATTTTTCACACTGCCGACTCATGTATATCTGCAAAAAAAAGCCACGTTTACATTTTATCCATCAGCACATGAGCATATGACTATATGATCAATATCCTCTTCTAACAAAGTTTTTAATGTTTGTGGCCTCGGAAAGTCTCTGACGAATTTTCCAGCTGTGTGGTGCTTGTGAAATATATTATTCCAGTCTGGCTGGTGTCTTTAATTTCTCTTTATGTTTAATCATGAGGTAACTGAATACTGTGCTAGCAGTGAGTAACACAGCTTTGCACTAAACTTTATTTTTGCTCAGTTCTAGGGGCACCTCCATGAAGGTCTTTACATTTAGATAGTCACTGGCTGCAGAAAGTGTTTGCAACAGAAGCAGCTACAAAAGCAAAAGATGAGGCATGGGAGGAGTTTGGAGAGGCCATGCAAAAAAAAAATTTTGTGGCCCCAAAAATTAAAACCATGGTAAACCATTCAGCATCACAGGAGGGGGAGACAAGATCATGCATAATCTTTGCTAAGCAAGAAGGGGTGACCTCCACTGGGGATATTGTTTTAAGGAAACAATGGAAGGATCTTTGAGAAACTCCATAACCCAGTGGGCATTCCCCGCCTCCGGGAGGCAGTTTTGGAGTCCACTTGTGAATTGAATTGAATTCATTTTTTCTCCAGAAAATAAACCAACATTCAGAATCCAGGTGGGAAAAAATAAATACACCTTATAATTCAGTAACGTGTAGGACCACGTTTAGCAACAATAATGAAGTAAACACGTTTCAGTCTCTCACATTGTTTTGGAGAAATTTTAACCCACTCTTATTTACAACACTGCTTCAGTTCATTGATGTTCGAGGGCATTAGTTTATACACAGCTCTCTTAAGATCCCTGCTGCAGCATCTAAATGGGGCTCAGGTCGGGACTCAGACTTGGCCATTCCAACACATTGATTTTTTTTCTTCTTTCACCATTCAGATGTCGATTTGCTGATTTCAAGTTGCATGAACCAATTTCAGCCCACCTCAAACTACTGGACAGATGACGTCTCATTTGTCTCAAGAATATTCTGGTATAAAGTGGAGATCCTCATTGTCTCAGTGACTGAAAGTTTCCCAGGACTTGTGGCTGCAAAACAAGTCCAAATCATCATCATCCCTCCACCACCATGCTATGGGGTGTTTCTGTTGATACGCTACATTTGGGTTTTTGCCAAACATGGTGCTGTGCATGATGACCAAACATCTACACCTTGGTCTCATCAGTTAGAAGGATATTGTTCCAGAACTTTTGTGGATTGTTCAGAGGCAATTTTGCAAACCTAATTCATGTTGCCATATTCGTTTTTAGAAAGAGGGGGCCTTTTCCTAGCCACCCTACCATATGTCTTCAGTCTATTTCTGATTGTACTGTTATGAATATAAACATTCACATGTGCTTCAGAGGCCTGAAGGTCACACGATGTAGGTCTTGGGTTCTTTATATTTCTGAACAACATACGATCTGACTTTGGACTGAATTTGCCGAGATGGCCATTCAGACTTACAACTGTCTTGAAGGTTCTCCATTTGTACACAATCCTTCTCAGTGTAGAATGGTGAATTCAATTTGTTTGGAGATGGCATTATAACCCTTCCCAGATTGATTCCCAGTAGGAACAGTTGCTTCTCTGAGGTCATGGCTGATGTCCTTTCTTCTTGGCATGATGCAGACACACACCTGAGTGCTCCAGAACACCAAACTGACTAAAGTTCTGCTTGTATGAAAGTAGTCACACTTCTTAATAATTAACTAATCTTGTGTATGTCATTAGGAACACCTGGCTGCTAATTACTCTCCTAATGATTGTGGAAGTAAGAAGGGTGTATTTATTTTTTTCCCAACTGGTTTTTGAATGGTGGTTTCTTTTTTTGAGGAAAAAAAGATTACACATTGGATATTTATACTGCTTCGTGTTTTGTCACCTGAGGTTATTTTACATTACATTACATTTATTAATTTAGCAGACACTTTTATCCAAAGCGACTTACAAATGAGAATATACAGTATCTCACAAAAGTGAGTACACCCCTCACATTTTTGTAAATACTTGATTATATCTTTTCATGTGACAACACTGAAGAAATGACACTTTGCTACAATGTAAAGTAGTGAGTGTACAGCTTGTATAACAGTGTAAATTTGCTGTCCCCTCAAAATAACTCAACACACAGCCATTAATGTCTAAACCGCTGGCAACAAAAGTGAGTACACCCCTAAGTGAAAATGTCCAAATTGGGTCCAAAGTGTCAATATTTTGTGTGGCCACCATTATTTTCCAGCACTGCCTTAACCCTCTTGGGCATGGAGTTCATCAGAGCTTCACAGGTTGCCACTGAAGTCCTCTTCCACTCCTCCATGATGACATCACAGAGCTGGTGGGTGTTAGAGACCTTGTGCTCCTCCACCTTCGGTTTGAGGATGCCCCCAAGATGCTCAATAGCGATTAGGTCTGGAGATATGCTTGGCCAGTCCATCACTTTCAACCTCAGCTTCTTTAACAAGGCAGTGGTCATCCTGGAGGTGTGTTTGGGGTCATTATCATGCTGGAATACTGCCCTACGGCCCAGTCTCTGCTTCAGTATGTCACAGTACATGTTGGCATTCATGGTTCCCTCAATGAACTATAGCTCCCCAGTGCCGGCAGCACACATGCAGCCCCAGACCATGACACTCTCACCACCATGCTTCACTGTAGGGAAGACGCACTTGTCTTTGTACTCCTCACCTGGTTGCCACCACACACACTTGACACCATCTAAACCAAATAAGTTTATCTTGGTCTCATCAGACCACAGGACAGTAATCCATGTCCTTAGTCTGCTTGTCTTCAGCAATCTGTTTGCGGGCTTTCTTGTGCATCATCTTTAGAAGAGGCTTCCTTCTGGGACAACAGCCATGCAGACCAATTTGTTGCAGTGTGCAGTGTATGGTCTGAGCACTGACAGGCTGACCCCCCACCCCTTCAACCTGTGCAGCAATGCTGGTAGCATTCATACGTCTATTTCCCAAAGACAACCTCTGGATATGACGCTGAGCACGTGCACTCAACTCCTTTGGTCGACCATGGCGAGGCCTGTTCTGAGTGGAACCTGTCCTGTATGGTCTTGGCCACCGTGCTGCAACTCAGTGTCAGGGTCTTTGCCATCTTCTTATAGCCTTGGTCATCTTTATGTAGAGAAACAATTCTTTTTTTCAGATCCTCAGAGAGTTCTTTGCCATGAGGTGCCATGTTGAACTTCCAGTGACCAGTATGAGGGAGTCTGAGAGCGATGACACCAAATTTAACACACCTGCTCCCCATTCACACTTGAGACCTTGTAAACACTAACAAGTCACATGACACCTGGGAGGGAAAATGGCTAATTGGGGCCAATTTGGACATTTTCACTTAGGGGTGTACTCACTTTTGTTGCCAGCGGTTTAGACATTAATGGCTGTGTGTTGAGTTATTTTGAGGGGTCAGCAAATTTACACTGTTATACAAGCTGTACACTCACTACTTTACACTGTAGCAAAGTGTCATATCTTCAGTGTTGTCACATGAAAAGATATAATCAAATATTTACAAAAATGTGAGGGGTGTACTCATTTTTGTGAGACACTGTTCAAGCAAAGCGATATATCAAGCGGAGAACAATACAAGTAGTGCTACCATACAAGATCTTTTAATTGAGTGTGCAGAGAAGAGGTGTAAGTGCCAGAGCAATTTTTTTCTTTTCTTTTTTTATTTAAAGGGATAATGATGGTTTTTGGCATTTTAGGGGTTAGTTGGGTGTTTAGGGAAGAGGTGGGTCGAGCTGTTTTTTGAAGATAGTGACAGATTCCGGATTGAGGTTGGAAGTTCATTCCACCACTGAGGGACAGTTAGTGTGAGGGGAAGTAAGCCTTCAGGAGAGAGTTGAGGTAGGAGGTGCTATTCTAGACAAGGTCTTGGTGAGCATCAAGGGCTTGAATTTGATACGGGCAGCTACAGGAAGCCAGTGGAGGGAGATGAAGAGGGGTGTGACATGGGTCCTTTTGGGCTGGTTGAAGACGAGACGTGCTGCTGCATTCTGAATCATCTTAAGTGTTATTTGTTTACAGAAGTTGATCAGGACCAAACAATGGTTATTTAGGCCCTGATAAATAAAAACATAGAATTGAAGGAGAGTGTGCTTCCTTTTTCCAATGACTTCATGCACATGTGCATGAAGAAGATCAACATTACCACAATTCTGGCTGTGTTTAGTAAGGTTAATCTAGCCCATTTACCACAGCAAAGAGGTGGAACTGCCTTTTTAGTGTAAAGCTAATAATAACTACATTTCTTAAATTAAAAAAAAAAATCTTTTAGGCAACAGTCCTCGCATCAAGTCCACACATTCAGATTCCGGCAGTTCATTTAAGCAAATCAGTCAGTAAAATGTTCTCTAGGTTTTAAGTGCTAGTAAGTTTGAGGAAGATGAAAGCGTGTTTAAAGTGTCTCCACATATCACTGGCAACAAGAAACTGGAATTGATTTGAATGAACATTTATCCAGTAGTGAGTAGAAAAATGTAGAAGGTAACATTATCCCCATAATTTCACCAGTGTGGTGAATTCTATCCAAATATTAAATGTTTATTTATTTGTTTATAAATGAATATTAACTTACCACCCAAGAGTAGACACTGTTCATGGCTTCCTCTTTGTCTACCAGCTCTCCCTGGTAGGGTCCAAAATGTGCACCTACTGGAACAGTCTCCCCCTTATTAAACACTCCCAGGCCTGCGTCAGGAATACCGGACTTCTGAATCTCCAGCCCAGGAGGAAGAGTTTGTCTGGCTCGGTCAGCAACCCCCATGGGAACAGGACTATCAGCGATGAACAGCGCCGGACCATGGACCTCACATTTACTAAAGAAGACGGATTTGCAAACCTCACAATCTGGAAAGAGAGAAAAGCATGGGGAGAAATGATGCCCCAAATGTTTTTAATTAGTTTTATATTGTTAATTATTTTTAAAAGTGCAATTTACACATGCATGTTAAACTATTTTTCCCAGCAAAATGTTCCAGATTTCTCAGCAATGTCAAATGACACAGAAAAAAGGTGCAAACATTAACAACAATAAAATCTGAGCAGGCAGAAAGAAATGTAGGTATGCATGTAGGTATGCATGTAGGTAGGTAGGTAGGTAGGTAATTAGGTAGGTAGAGGTGTGCTTTATTAATGCCCAGAGGGGAAATTAAGGTGACTCCCTTCAGGACCTTAGTGCACTACATAATATGTAGGGAGAATAGTCAGTGAGAGTGTTACTGGGCTCCAGACTGGACTCTAAAGTATCCTAATGTCTTACAGAGGAAGTCTTTAACATCAGCTTCTTCCTCTTTAATGGAGACAACTTCAGGTATGATGTGGAAGCTGTTTCCATGGTTACTGATGCTCAATTCCAGTGTCTCTTTCTTCACAATGCCTTCTGTTCCTCCATCTTTAGCCTCTGTTTTCATCTCCTCACACAGCTAAAGATCAAATAACAAAAACATTTATTCAGCAAACAACATCCACAATGTTTATAAATCTCTTTATATCCGTACAGACTCTAGTTCGCTAATATCAAACAGTTTTAGATTTTTCAGTCCTGATTAAATATCATTACGTTATGAGTGATTTGCAAGACAGACAGTAACCGACTGAAGACTGGTCACACTTTAACATCATGATGTTAATTTCTCACACACATCATCATTCAGCTTTACCTGTGAGCGAGCAGGATCAAGAGCTGGAGACTTCCTGGAAGAGGCAGTCTGTTTCCTGCTGAACTTTTATTTAACTTCCTTGACCTAGAAAAATATAATTTATACATGACTGTAATTCTTAACATTATTTTTTATCAGACAAGTGACTTAGTGAGAATGAGAGTGTAAAAATGAGCCTTTTCTGCTCGTCCAATCATGTTCCATCTTTAACAGAAGTGGTCCAGGTTATTGTTCTCCAGTCTGATCAGATGCAGGAACACTGGCTGTGTTTAAATGTAAAGTCTGAATGAAATCATTTAACTAATTTTATTTAATCCTAATGAACTGTTTATGCATACCATAAACGCAACAGTCTGTAAACGGCGATCATTTATATGCACATTACATAATAAAAATCAAAGCTCTCTGTGTACGGGGAGCAAGATTTAGTGCCAATGTTATCGGTACCATGTAGTTAACCTATATAAAACATATTAACCCATTTAAAATGCATTAGTATTTAAATGTCCATTAATAAAAACAGTACAGTTATGTTGGATAAAACCAAATAATATGTACTTTTTTAAAAATGGTGAAGCATAATAAAATAATATTTCTTTAAGTATATTTATTGCAATATTAATATCTAAAATTAAATTGGGTATTAATGAGCCAAAACATTATAACCACTCACAGATGAAGGGAATAATGTTGACTATCTAGTAACAACGACACATGTTAAAGCTCTGTGCTATATTAGACAGTAAGTAACAGTCGGTTCCTGTAGTCAATGTGCTGGATGTGGGAGAAATGAGTAGGAGTGAAGACCTGTGCAACTCTGTCAAGGGCTAAATGATTATAGCCGGGCGACTGGTTCAGTGCATCTCCAAAGCAACAGAGGTTGTGGAGTGAGTCCTGGTCAACAGTGGTGAGGACCTACTGCCAGTGGTTTGGGGAGAGACAAACCACGAACCGGCGACAGGTTGTTGGGCGACCAAGACTCATTGATGGCTAAGGACAACAAACCGAGGGAAGGGCTACTGTAGCACAGAAGTCACAGAACATTTTAACAATGGTTACAGGAGGAAAGGGTCACAACTTGCTCTGTATGGGGCTGCGTAGATGCAGATCGCTCATCATTCCCATGCTGAACCCTGTCCACTGCCGAAAGCAGCTACAACAGGTGACTGTCAGAACAGTACCATGGGGTCATAGAAGACAATCCTGTGGAGGGAGTGTGATGTTCTGGACAATGTTCTGCTGGGAAAACCTAAGGCCATGTATTCATGTCACCATTGTAAAAAATATCAATTCTTTGATTTTAATCAATTTTCAATTTAACTAAACAATATAGACTCAGGAAATCCCCGAATCGATTCTTAATGCGCGTTCTACTTGAGAGGATTTGAATATTATCTGTAGTTCACCTCCTGAAAATGTCGCCATCTTTCATGTTTTGAATTTTGAAAACGGTTATATTTCTTAAACATGTTTCAAGTTGTTAATGAATTTCACTGTTGCACATTTACAATTATTTATTTATTTATTTACAGTAATGTGCAGTTACAATGTTTGTTACTCAAAGTAAAAAGTAATTAAAGATAATTGTGTGGGCCCTATTGCCAATGTAAATGTGTATTTCAGAAATATATCTAAGTAGGAGGGTTTCAGGTACCAGCATTTATATTAAAACATAGATGTCTGCAAAACTAACATTTTAAATAGTGATAATTAATCAATATTGAATCGAATCGCCAAATTGGTCGCAGTGCAAAGCCCTAGTGTTCGCAAGAAATTTGGTATTCATGAAAATCCTGTACATTCGGAAAAACGTTTGAATCCTATTCCTGCTCCTGAGTGTGTGTAAATTTTTGCATAAGAAGACTGACTAATGAAAACCTCAACTGAACAACTTCAAATCATATAATCTGCATGGATTACTGTACAATTGTTTATGTTATTACGCTCACAGCATTTAGCGACTAATAAAAGAGCTTTGGAATCAAAAACACATCCTTGGGCTAGTTCACTAGGTCAGGGACTAAGAGAACATTTTGTGAAATTTTATTGGCATTAATTAGTTAATATGAAAAATAAAGAAAGTGAGCCCAAACATATCCATAAATCAACACAAATAAAACTAATCATATAATTATGGCAAAAGAAGTGGAGGTGTATAAAGGGAGGACGGCCGGTCAGTCTGCGCAGAGCCGTGAGCCGTAAACAAACGACTCAGCTGATGGAAGATTTAGCGCTCACTTTTTATTATTATTAACTATTATATATTATTACATATTTTTTATTGACATAGAAACGAGTCAAAATACTTCTGCATTTTAACCTTTACCCTGATCGTTCATTTCGTGTAAAATGTTATTAAATGTCTTACTGTTCTAAATAAAAAAAATTGTAACAATTTAATTGTTTTATTAACTTAAAATCACTGTCCCACCTTATCTGAAAATACACTTACAGTGAAAAGCAGCGCCTAAAAGTGCTCAAATGTTCAAATCACTGTCACATTAAAGCTATAATGAAATATTATTGTTCCTAATGTTTTGGCCTCTCGGTGTTTACAGGGAGAATGGCTAAAGCGCACACAGCTTCAGTTAAACTCACCCCCGGGTTTAAAGCAGAAAGGAGTTTTAAATCCTCACGGAAACGCGCTTTTTAAATTTCATTATAAACTCACAGTCTCCGATAAAAAGAGTTTATTGTCAGACAACGGAGATGTTCAGGAGAGAAACCTTTCCTTCTTCAGTGTTTTCTGGAGGTTGGAGACGCCGCTATCTGGCGCCTTACCGCCACCACCTGGACAGGAGTGGAGTTTCAGGGTGGAATATAATGAACTGTAATAAAAATCCAAAAGACCTTCTAATCAGTTTTGATATATTTTAGTTTCTGAGTCTCTGGTACATTATTAGAATGAAAACAGTAGAAGGGTCTCTACGTGTTATCTGTAACTCTCACTGATATCCACACACGTGGATAAGGACTGAAGCATTATTCTGTTATTCTCTCATAAGCATTTCTTAATAAGCATTATTCTCTCTCACACTGTCATACTCTCTCACACTTTCAAACTCTCTCACACTGTCATACTCTCTCTCACACTATCATACTCTCTCACACACTATCATACTCTCATACTTTCATACTCTCTCACACTATCATACTCTCTCACACACTATCATACTCTCTCTCATACTTTCATACTCTCTCACACTATCATACTCTCTCACAACATCAAACTCTCTCACACTATCATACTCTCTCACACACTATCATACTCTCTCACACTATCATACTCTCTCACACACTATCATACTCTCTCACAATATCATACTCTCTCACGCTATCATACTCGCTCACACTATCATACTCTCTCTCACGCTATCTTACTCTCTCACACTATCATACTCTCTCTCACGCTATCATACTCTCTCACACTATGATGACGATGATGATCATGACGATGATGATGATGATAGTGATGACGACGACGACGATGATGATGATGACGATGATGATGATGATGATGATGACGACGATGATGATGACGATGACGATGATGATGACAATGATGATGAAGATGATGACGATGACGATGATGATGATGATGATGACGATGATGATGATGTTGATGATGACGATGACGATGATGACGACAATGATGACGATGACGATGATGATGACGACGATGATGATGACGACAATGATGACGATGATGATGACGACGATGTTCACGATCACGATCATGATGACGATGATGATGTCGATGATGATGTTTATGACGATGATGACAATGACAATGATGACGACGATAATGATGACAATGATGTTGATTTATTCATTTATTATGTTCTTAAGACCGATTCTCTGTCCTGCATAATTATCGTTTTCAGCGAATCATCGTCCGTTTTTTTTCTGGGTTGAAACTAGGTTATAATTAGGTATTTTATTTACTTATTCTATGTATTAGATTATTATAATCATTATGTCATTTATTTCACGTGTTATTTATTTATTTATTATTATATTATTACTATTTTTTGTTTTTGGTTTAAGTGTTTGGGATAGGTTATGATTAGGTTGTGATTATATTGTAGGTAGGTTATAAGTAGGTTAGTGCTAGGATTAGGTTACAATTAGGTTATTTATTTATTTATTTATTTATTTATTTATTTATGCTGATTAGTTTGTGGTTTGAGATAGGCTATATATTGGTTGTGATTGTACTGTAGTTAGGTTATAAATAGATTAGGGTTAGGATTAGGTTTAAATTAGGTTATTTATTTAGTTATTTATTTATAATGATTAGTTTACGGTGTGGGATAGGTTATGATATGGTTATAATTGTGTTGTAGTTAGTTTATGATTAGGTTAGATTACGGTTATGGTAGTGTTTGATTATGACACGGTTAGGGTTAAGTTATTTATTTATGTGGATTAAGCTATAATCCCTGGTCTAGGCTTTGTTGGGGGGAATTGAACAAGACTATGTCGGTAGTTGGTTGGTTGTTTCTTCCATAACGCTGGGTTATCACATGTCGGTGTTATGTTGAGATAAGTTTCCGGCAGGTTTTATCCTGCATGTCGGAATGATAGGTTAAGCAGAATAAAGAAACGACTACCTGTCTGGACAGTACATTCGCCATGCCTGTCTAGTCTTGTCTCTGCTCACCTATCCAACAGGCTCCCTATCCCCTGATTAAAGGGTTAAGAGATTGGACAGGTGTGGTCAATGGACACGATTGTCATCAAAGCTCATGTTCCACCAACGCAGTTGGAAGTGGTATTTAGTTGTCTGGGGTTAAGATGTTACTCATGATTGAGGCTTTGCTGATGATATTGGACTGTAATTCTACCGGAAGTTGGGCTTTCTTCTTTTATCTGCAGTTGAGTGTAGAAGCCATTGAGCTCTAGGTTGTTACTCCTGAGTGAGGCTTTGTTGACGATATTTGGCTATAATTTTACCCGAAGTTGGGCTTTCTTCTTCTATCCATAGTTGAGTGTAGAAGTCATTTAGGTCTAGGTTATTGCTCCTGAGTGAGGCTTTGCTGACGATATTTGGCTATAATTTTACCTGAAGTTTGCCTTTCTTCTTTTATTCGCAGTTGAGTGTAGAAGACTAAGGTCTAAGTGATTACTCCTGAGTGAGGCTTTTGCTGGTGATATTTGGCTGGAATTCCACCCGAAGTTGGGCTTTCTTCTATATCTGTAGTTGAGTGTAGAAGTAATTTGGGCCTAAGTTGTTACTCCTGATTCAGGCTTTGATGATGGTGTCGGCCGTGATTTTATGATTAATTTATTTATTTTATGCGGGTAAGGCGCGTCTGGTTAGGCGTTTTACATTTACATTTACATTTATTCACTTAGCAGACGCTTTTATCCAAAGTGACTTACAAATGAGAAAGATACAAGCAAAGCGATATATCAAGCAGAGAACAGTACAAGTAGTGCTACCATAGAAGATCCATTAATTGAATTCCAGAAGAAGCAAAGTGCAGAGTAGAGGTGTAAGTGCAATTTTAAAAAAAAAAAATTTAATTAATTAATTTATTTATTTTATTATGAGTTGGTTAGGTGTTCATGGAAGAGGTGGGTCTTTAGCTGTTTTTTGAAGATGGTGAGAGATTCTGCAGTCCGGATTGAGATTGGAAGTGCATTCCACCACTGAGGAACAGTTAGTGTGAAGGTTCTGGAAAGGGACCTTGCGCCACGCTGAGTTGGAACTGCTAAACGTCGGTCGTTAATCGATCGCAGATTGCGAGAGGGAACGCAGGCCTTCAGGAGAGAGTTGAGGTAGGAGGATGTTGTTCCTGACAAGGTCTTGTAGGTGAGCATCAAGGCCTTGAACTTGATGCGGGCAGCTACAGGAAGCCAGTGGAGGGAGATGAAGAGGGGTGTGACATGGGTTCTCTTGGGCTGGTTGAAGACGAGGCGCGCTGCAGCATTCTGAATCATCTCAAGGGGTTTGATGGAGCTGGCTGGGAGGCCTGAAAGCAGTGAGTTGCAGTAGTCCAGTTTAGAGATAAGAGCCTGGACTAGTATCTGTGTAGCCTGTTCAGTGATGTAGGGTCGGATTTCCTTGATGGTGTAAAGGATGAACCTACAGGACCTTGCACCACAAGTGTCACCCAAGGTGTGCTTATGTAGACAGGGTGTGGTGTGTGTGATTGAACTTGAACTTGAAATAATTCTTCAATCCATTCATAAAAAATACATGTGTGAAGTTTTGAGGTGTAAATGGGTGTCACAGCGATTGTGAACCTTAAATACGCGCTCTGACTTCTGCCTTTTTAAGCCGAAAAACGCTCAATATCGGGCAAAATAATTATTTAAAAATTAAATCTCCACAGCGGTTCTGTTCCTGGAATGTTTTCCGATCTGGCCAGCGTGTTGGTTTCGCTTGGATCATTTAAAAATTTTTTAACAGTTTTCCGTGGTAATTCTCTCGCGAGCACCCGCGAGAAACTTGGGGAGGAATCCGAATGAACAGCACCCGCAGAAATCTGTCATAAATCCATTCATAAACAATTACATGTGTGAAGTTTTGTGTATAAAATGGGTGTCGCAGCGATTTCTGAGCTTAAATATGTTCTCTGAATTCAGCCTTTTTAAGCCATGGAAAAACGCTCGAAATTGGGCAAAATAATTATTTAAAAATTCAATCTCCACAGCAGTTCTGTTCCTGGAATGTTTCCCGATCTAGGCAGCGTGTTGGTTTCACCTGGGGTCTTGGGCCCCATGGCTGCTTTGGTGACTCTTGATAACCAGTTATACCCTGGGCTGTGAAAACTTAGAAAAATTTTCCAAGTCCCAGTTATACCATGGGCTGACCTTCTGGTATAACTGAAAAAGTTTTTAAAAATTTCTAAGTCCCCAAGAGTCCCTAAGAGTGGGCCTCTATTTTCTGGGGCTTTTTCAGATTTTTTCCCCATTCTTAGTGCTCTGTTAGTCGGCATGAATGTGCTTTGAGTGGGCCTCTATTTTTCTGGGGTTTTTTTCCAGATTTTTTCCCCTTTTAAAGCGCTCTGTTAGTGGGCATGCATGTGCTAAGAGTGGGCCTCTATTTTCTGGGGCTTTTTCAGATTTTTTCCCCTTTTAAAGTGCTCTGTTAATCGGCATGCATGTGCTATGAGTGGGCTTCTATATTTCTGGGGCTTTTTCAGATTTTTTCCCCATTCTAAGTGCTCTGTTAGTGGGCATGCATGTGCTGTGAGTGGGCCTGTATTTTTCTGGGGCTTTTTCAGATTTTTTTTCCCCCATTCTAAGTGCTCTGTCAGTGGGCATGCATGTTCTAAGAGTGGGCCTGTATTTATCTGGGGCTTTTCCCAGAATTTTTCCCCATTCAAAGTGCTCTATCAGTGGGCATGCATGTGCTTTGAGTGCCCCCCTCCACCACCATTTTAAGTGGTGTCCTCGTGGGTATAGATTTAATGTAGACCTGGGAGTATTTTTGGAAAAGTTTTCTGATTTTTGCTGGTAAATTATAGGAACATCCCTAAATAGCAAGAGCACATGCCTGAAACATTGCTATTTATAAATATGTAACTTATTCCACCGTAGTAGCTTTTTAGAGCACATTTTAAGTGATTAAACATCCCAAATAGGCTGCGTTATTTTGCTGCAGGGTGTTCGTTTTTTTTTTCTTTTCTGCAGGGTGGTTCCTACTAGGTTCGCTTGCAGGCTCTAATTGGAGTGCCCTCCTGATTGATTGCTCTTAATTGGCTGCCTATATAAGTGCCCGCTCTATCGGCCCTGCTCACGGAGCAGGAAGCAAGATGTCATGGAGAAGAGCATGTCCAGTTTGTTGGCGTTCAGTCTCATCTCACCTATGCTCATCGGCAGGGTCCAGAGGAACGGCGGCTTCACTTGGCGACGGCTAGACTTCACTTCTGCTGCACCAACGCCCAACGCTCGCCTGGAAAGAGTAGCGGCTCTGTGGGTGAGTACCTGAACTATGTCTAGGCCTATTTTTATTGTGTGTGTGTCCGGCGTTAGTACATTATTCTCGGGTTAAAGCGGCAAGCTCCAGGCGGCCGCCCGGGGTGGATGTCCCAGGATGAAGTTTATGTTTTTTCTTTCACTGTTTTTTTTTCTCCATATTTTTTTCTTTTCCAGAGCCAATGTTAAAAGTCTACACACCTTGTGTGATAGGCCTCAGAGATGCCCCCAAAGCTGCTGACAACACCAAGCAGGATAGGAGACACGTGGAGCACCTCCTTCAGTTCATGTGGGTCCCGGAGCGTCCCCGGCATCCCACCAGAAGTACATCGACGACGTCCCAAGAGTCCTCAGATGGATGAAATCATTGTGCCATCGGTACAAGGTCACAACGGCCAAGTTGTTTCTGACTCACGTTTCCAAGTTCCTCTGTTACCTCTTCAAGGAGAGGGTTAGGGTTAGGGTTAGGGTCTGGGTCAGGGTTAGGGGGTTAGGGTTGGGGTTAGGGTTAGCGGTTAGGGTTAGGGTTAGGGTTAGGGGGTTAGGGTTAGGGTTAGGGGGTTAGGGTTAGGGTTAAGGTTAGGGTTAGGGTTAGGGTTAAGGTTAGGGTTAGGGTTAGGGGGTTAGGGTTAGGGTTAAGGTTAGGGTTAGGGTTAGGGTTTTAGGGTTGGGGTTAGGGGTGGGGGTTAGGGTTAGCGGTTAGGGTTAGGGTTAGGGGGTTAGGGTTAGGGTTAAGGTTAGGGTTAGGGTTTTAGTGGTAGGCGCTAACCTGTATGCACTGTCCATCTAATGTCGCTCACTCCACTGGGTTTCACCCCCATGTCAGCCGGTCCATTCCCACCATTCTTTTTCTCTTTTGTTTTTTTCTCCAGTTCCCTCGGACTCAGTGAGTATATTTTTGGGGTCATGTCGTGTGAGCATGCCGTGTGTCTTTTTTCTTGTGCCTCCCGGTGGGATTGAGTCTTTGTTGAGCCTGTCAGGCTGTAGTGGAGTGACCCGGATTCCCCTTCGTGCGTCGGAACTGGCCCGTTCGCGGTCCCTGATAGGGATAGGATGTTTTTCCTGTCTGGTACAGGAGTTTGGGCGGACGCTGGGAGCGTGTCGTACTCGCGGGGAGGCCGGGAAGTTAAGAGAAATGTCCGGAAGGCTGCCCGCGTCCTCGTAGTCGACGGAGGACACATCGCTCTGCGGGTCAGTCATCGTGGACCTCGTTTGTTTTCTCTGCGGGGCGGATGTTTCAGACTCCTGTTCGGCCTCTGAGCTTTCGAACAGAGTCTCGAGGTTCAGCGGAGCTACCGTCATCTCCGCGTACTTTTTGGCCTCGTCGACCGTCTGGCGCTTGAGTTTTGTACCGAAGGTACGTTGGGCCCACTGGGTGGCTTTGTCGAAGGAACGGTCAAACCCTTCGCATCCGATGCGTTCGAGCTTGTTCCCCTCTTCGGACAACGCTTTCGTGTAGTGGCTATTCAGAATATTAATAGTGTTCTGAGCCCACTTTTTTGCATTGTCCTCAATGAGGGCTTGCGTGGCGGCGTTTGGCAAAGCCGGTTTGATAACCTCTGATAGGTATTTTACAATTTCGCCGATCGCAGGAGGCTGCCCTTGGCATATATTGTTCATGTGATGTTTCAATTTTATGATCTTGAACGACGTGCGGACCGAGTCGATATGAGGGTCCGTAGACTGTTTCGGCTTTTGGTTCTGCCAGTGATGTGATTTTTTGTTTTTGGGGTGCGAGCGCACCATATACTGAGGCCCCGAGGTACAGGGCCTCGAACGGGCCCGGGGTTCAAAAGATTGCGGCCTGTCAGGCCGACGATCAAAGTCATGATAGTGAGTAGGGGCTGTGCTCCTACGGCCTCCGTGTTTGACCATCTCCGCGTAGGAGAGCATTCTTTCCGCCTGTGCACGGCGCTCTATTTCGCGGTGGTAACGGGGCGTAGGCCGAGCCATGCTCTGGACGGCACGTTTGCGTCCGCGTGTGACCATAGTCCAACCGTCTCTCTCTGGCCAAACCATGGTTTAAGTGTCTTCTCCTTTTTAATATATATGTGTACGTGTGTTCGTAGATTTGTTGTGGATCTAAATTGATCAAATTGGACCTTTTTTCTATGTTTTAGGTGTGAGAGGACTCTTGGGGAGATTGGAACCAGGTAAGTAGGCTTATTTATTATTTTTTATGTTTTTTTTGTGTTCTCAGGTAAGTAGAATCTTAATTAGTATCATGTACTTTTTTATTTTCAGGAAAATTTGGCTCGATTTGTGTTAGGTCCTTTTTCAAGTAATTGTGCAAATATGTATTATATCCTGTATTATCAAGTGTATTTTGAGGAATTTTTATTTCAGGTCAATAGGGATTAATTTGTATTATGTACTTTTTAATTTTCAGAGAAGTAGGGCTTAATTTGTATTAGATATCTGTTATTATCCCGGTTAATAGGGCTTAATTTGTATTATATGCTTTGTTATCGATTGTATTTAGAGGAATTTTTATTCTGAATCAGTGGAATCACTTTCCTTGAATTCTGGAGTGAGGATAAATTAACAAGCCGTTGCAACGTTTCGGTTCTCCTGGAACCTTCTTCAGGCAGGCTTGTTATGATTTGAAATTAGTTAACCGAATAAGTTTGAGGATCCAAAAAAAAAAAAATATATGAGTATTGTTTAAAGGCTTTCTCTCAAAGAGCTGGAAGCAGATTTACTAAAATAGATTAAGCATCAAAAGAATATGATTAGTGTTTAAAGGCTTTCTCCCAAAGAGCTGGAAGCAGATTTACTAAAATAGATTAAGTATCAATAGAGTACGAGTAGTGTTTAAAGGCTTTCTCTCCAAGAGCTGTAAGCAGATTTACTAAAATAGATTAAGCATCAGAAGAGTATGATTAGTGTTTAAAGGCTTTCTCTCAAAGAGCTGGAAGCAGTGAGTGAGCTTTTGCCTCCTCAACTGTCCCTTTTTATAGTATAGGGGGCGGGACTCTGTTTGAATGGGCCAATAGGAGGCTCTCTGTTTGAATGGGCCAATAGGAGGCTCTCCCATGTTTTTGTGGTCGTTTTAATCCTCTGTAGTGGGGCTTTTTGCATTGTTTTATTTTAATTTTAAACTAATGGTATTATTTATTTATTAAATTACTGTTTCCCACTTGTGTACTGTGGGTTTTACATTATTTATTTATTTATTTATTTATTTATTTATTTATTTAATTATTTCTCAATTTAGGTTTGAATTGTTTTAATCTCTTTTTTAATTCTTTTTTCTTTTTCTTTCAAGGCATTCTGGGGTGGCATAGGTATGCCTTTGCCCGTGTTTGTCCTTATTGGGAGTTGTGATTAATCAAATGATGATTCTTATGAACAGGCCGACCAGAAGGGAAACGAACAGTAGAGCGAATTGCAAACATGAGGCACGGGCTGATTAGGGTTGGGGTTAGGGTTAGCGGTTAGGGTTAGGGTTAGGGGGTTAGGGTTAGGGTTAGGGGGTTAGGTTTGGGGTTAGGGTTAGCGGTTAGGGTTAGGGTTGGGGTTAGGGTTAGCGGTTAGGGTTAGGGTTAGGGGGTTAGGGTTAGGGTTAGGGTTAGGGTTAAGGTTAGGGTTAGGGTTAGGGTTAAGGTTAGGGTTAGGGTTTTAGGGTTGGGGTTAGGGTTAGGGTTAAGGTTAGGGTTAGGGTTAGGGTTTTAGGGTTAGGGTTAGGGGTCAGGGTAGGCGCTAACCTGTATGCACTGTCCATCTAATGTCGCTCACTCCACTGGGTTTCACCCCCATGTCAGTCGGTCCATTCCCACCATTCTTTTTCTCTTTTGTTTTTTTCTACAGGAACTATACTGGCACGGGTCGGCCTACGGAACGGCGACCCGGAAAGAGTTCCCTCGGACTCAGTGAGTATATTTTTGGGGTCATGTCGTGTGAGCATGCCGTGTGTCTTTTTTCTTGTGCCTCCCGGTGGGATTGAGTCTTTGTTGAGCCTGTCGGGCTGTAGTGGAGTGACCCGGATTCCCCTTCGTGCGTCGGAACTGGCCCGTTCGCGGTCCCTGATAGGGATAGGATGATTTTCCTGTCTGGTACAGGAGTTTGGGCGGACGCCGGGAGCGTGTCGTACTCGCGGGGAGGCCGGGCAGTTAAGAGAAATGTCCGGAAGGCTGCCCGCGTCCTCGTGGTCGACGGAGGACACATCGCTCTGCGGGTCAGTCATCGTGGACCTCGTTTGTTTTCTCTGCGGGGCGGATGTTTCAGACTCCTGTTCGGCCTCTGAGCTTTCGAACAGAGTCTCGAGGTTCAGCGGAGCTACCGTCATCTCCGCGTACTCTTTGGCCTCGTCGACCGTCTGGCGCTTGAGTTTTGTACCGAAGGTACGTTCGGCCCACTGGGCGGCTTTGTCGAAGGAACGGTCAAACCCTTCGCATCCGATGCGTTCGAGCTTGTTCCCCTCTTCGGACAACGCTTTCGTGTAGTGGCTATTCAGAATATCGATGGTGTTCTGAGCCCACTTTTTTGCATTGTCCTCAATGAGGGCTTGCGTGGCGGCGTTTGGCAAAGCCGGTTTGATTACCTCCGATAGGTATTTTACAATCTCGCCGATCGCAGGAGGCTGCCCTTGGCATATATTGTTCATGTGATGTTTCAATTTTATGATCTTGAACGACGTGCGGACCGAGTCGATATGAGGGTCCGTAGACCGTTTCGGCTTTTGGTTCTGCCGGTGATGTGATTTTTGTTTTTGGGGTGCGAGCGCACCATATACTGAGGCCCCGAGGTACAGGGCCTCGAACGGGCCCGGGGTTCAAAAGATTGCGGCCTGTCGGGCCGACGATCAAAGTCACGATAGTGAGTAGGGGCCGTGCTCCTACGGCCTCCGTATTTGACCATCTCCGCGTAGGAGAGCACTCTTTCCGCCTGTGCGCGGCGCTCTATGTCGCGGTGGTAACGGGCTGTAGGCCGAGCCATGCTCTGGACGGCACGTTTGCGTCCGCGTGTGACCATAGTCCAACCGTCTCTCTCTGGCCAAACCATGGTTTAAGTGTCTTCCCCTTTTTAATATATATGTGTACGTGTGTTAGTAGATTTGTCGTGGATCTGAATTGATCGAATTGGACCTTTTTTCTATGTTTTTTAGGTGTGAGAGGACTCTTGGGGAGATTGGAACCAGGTAAGTAGGCTTATTTATTATTTTTTTATGTTTTTTTGTGTTCTCAGGTAAGTAGGATCTTAATTAGTATCATGTACTTTTTTATTTTCAGGAAAATGGGGCTCGATTTGTGTTAGGTGCTTTTTAAGTAATTGTGGAATTATGTATTATATGCTATATTATCAAGTGTATTTTGAGGAATTTTTATTTCAGGTCAATAGGGATTAATTTGTATTATGTGCTTTTTAATTTTCAGAGAAGTAGGGCTTAATTTGTATTAGATCTCTGTTATTCTCCCGGTTAATAGGGCTTAATTTGTATTATATGCTTTGTTATCGATTGTATTTAGAGGAATTTTTATTCTGAATCAGTGGAATCACTTTCCTTGAATTCTGGAGTGAGGATAAATTAACCAGCCGTTGCAACGTTTCGGTTCTCCTGGAACCTTCTTCAGGCAGGCTTGTTATGATTTGAAATTAGTTGAATAAGTTTGAGGATCCAAAGAAAATATATGAGTATTGTTTAAAGGCTTTCTCTCAAAGAGCTGGAAGCAGATTTACTAAAATAGATTAAGCATCAAAAGAATATGATTAGTGTTTAAAGGCTTTCTCTCAAAGAGCTGGAAGCAGATTTACTAAAATGGATTAAGCATCAAAAGAATATGATTAGTGTTTAAAGGCTTTCTCTCAAAGAGCTGTAAGCAGATTTACTAAAATAGATTAAGTATCAATAGAGTACGAGTAGTGTTTAAAGGCTTTCTCTCAAAGAGCTGGAAGCAGATTTACTAAAATAGATTAAGCATCAGAAGAGTATGATTAGTGTTTAAAGGCTTTCTCTCAAAGAGCTGGAAGCAGTGAGTGAGCTTTTGCCTCCTCAACTGTCCCTTTTTATAGTATAGGGGGCGGGACTCTGTTTGAATGGGCCAATAGGAGGCTCTCTGTTTGAATGGGCCAATAGGAGGCTCTCCCATGTTTTTGTGGTTGTTTTAATCATCTGTAGTGGGGCTTTTTTCATTGTTTTATTTTGATTTTAAACTAATGGTATTATTTATTTATTAAATTACTGTTTCCCACTTGTGTACTGTGGGTTTTACATTATTTATTTATTTATTTATTTATTTAATTATTTCTCAATTTAGGTTTGAATTGTTTTAATCTCTTTTTTAATTCTTTTTTCTTTTTCTTTCAAGGCATTCTGGGGTGGCATAGGTATGCCTTTGCCCGTGTTTGTCCTTATTGGGAGTTGTGATTAATCAAATGATGATTCTTATGAACAGGCCGACCAGAAGGGAAACGAACAGTAGAGCGAATTGCAAACATGAGGCACGGGCTGATTAGGGTTGGGGTTAGGGTTAGCGGTTAGGGTTAGGGTTAGGGGGTTAGGGTTAGTGTTAGGGTTAAGGTTAGGGTTAGGGTTAGGGTTAAGGTTAGGGTTAGGGTTTCAGGGTTGGGGTTAGGGTTAGGGTTAAGGTTAGGGTTAGGGTTAGGGTTTTAGGGTTAGGGTTAGGGGTCAGGGTAGGCGCTAACCTGTATGCACTGTCCATCTAATGTCGCTCACTCCACTGGGTTTCACCCCCATGTCAGTCGGTCCATTCCCACCATTCTTTTTCTCTTTTGTTTTTTTCTACAGGAACTATACTGGCACGGGTCGGCCTACGGAACAGCGACCCGGAAAGAGTTCCCTCGGACTCAGTGAGTATATTTTCGGGGTCATGTCGTGTGAGCATGCCGTGTGTCATTTTTCTTGTGCCTCCCGGTGGGATTGAGTCTTTGTTGAGCCTGTCGGGCTGTAGTGGAGTGACCCGGATTCCCCTTCGTGCGTCGGAACTGGCCCGTTCGCGGTCCCTGATAGGGATAGGATGATTTTCCTGTCTGGTACAGGAGTTTGGGCGGACGCTGGGAGCGTGTCGTACTCGCGGGGAGGCCGGGCAGTTAAGAGAAATGTCCGGAAGGCTGCCCGCGTCCTCGTGGTCGACGGAGGACACATCGCTCTGAGGGTCAGTCATCGTGGACCTCGTTTGTTTTCTCTGCGGGGCGGATGTTTCAGACTCCTGTTCGGCCTCTGAGCTTTCGAACAGAGTCTCGAGGTTCAGCGGAGCTACCGTCATCTCGGCGTACTCTTTGGCCTCGTCGACCGTCTGGCGCTTGAGTTTTGTACCGAAGGTACGTTCGGCCCACTGGGTGGCTTTGTCGAAGGAACGGTCAAACCCGTCGCATCCGATGCGTTCGAGCTTGTTCCCCTCTTCGGACAACGCTTTCGTGTAGTGGCTATTCAGAATATTAATAGTGTTCTGAGCCCACTTTTTTGCATTGTCCTCAATGAGGGCTTGCGTGGCGGCGTTTGGCAAAGCCGGTTTGATTACCTCTGATAGGTATTTTACAATCTCGCCGATCGCAGGAGGCTGCCCTTGGCATATATTGTTCATGTGATGTTTCAATTTTATGATCTTGAACGACGTGCGGACCGAGTCAATGTGAGGGTCCGTAGACCGTTTCGGCTTTTGGTTCTGCCGGTGATGTGATTTTTTGTTTTTGGGGTGCGAGCGCACCATATACTGAGGCCCCGAGGTACAGGGCCTCGAACGGGCCCGGGGTTCAAAAGATTGCGGCCTGTCGGGCCGACGATCAAAGTCACTATAGTGAGTAGGGGCCGTGCTCCTACGGCCTCCGTATTTGACCATCTCCGCGTAGGAGAGCACTCTTTCCGCCTGTGCGCGGCGCTCTATGTCGCGGTGGTAACGGGGCGTAGGCCGAGCCATGCTCTGGACGGCACGTTTGCGTCCGCGTGTGACCATAGTCCAACCGTCTCTCTCTGGCCAAACCATGGTTTAAGTGTCTTCTCCTTTTTAATATATATGTGTACGTGTGTTAGTGGATTTGTTGTGGATCTGAATTGATCGAATTGGACCTTTTTTCTATGTTTTTTAGGTGTGAGAGGACTCTTGGGGAGATTGGAACCAGGTAAGTAGGCTTATTTATTATTTTTTTATGTTTTTTTGTGTTCTCAGGTAAGTAGGATCTTAATTAGTATCATGTACTTTTTTATTTTCAGGAAAATGGGGCTCGATTTGTGTTAGGTGCTTTTTAAGTAATTGTGGAATTATGTATTATATGCTATATTATCAAGTGTATTTTGAGGAATTTTTATTTCAGGTCAATAGGGATTAATTTGTATTATGTGCTTTTTAATTTTCAGAGAAGTAGGGCTTAATTTGTATTAGATCTCTGTTATTCTCCCGGTTAATAGGGCTTAATTTGTATTATATGCTTTGTTATCGATTGTATTTAGAGGAATTTTTATTCTGAATCAGTGGAATCACTTTCCTTGAATTCTGGAGTGAGGATAAATTAACAAGCCGTTGCTGCAACGTTTCGGTTCTCCTGGAACCTTCTTCAGGCAGGCTTGTTATGATTTGAAATTAGTTGAATAAGTTTGAGGATCCAAAAAAAAATATGAGTATTGTTTACAGGCTTTCTCTCAAAGAGCTGGAAGCAGATTTACTAAAATAGATTAAGCATCAAAAGAATATGATTAGTGTTTAAAGGCTTTCTCTCAAAGAGCTGGAAGCAGATTTACTAAAATGGATTAAGCATCAAAAGAATATGATTAGTGTTTAAAGGCTTTCTCTCAAAGAGCTGTAAGCAGATTTACTAAAATAGATTAAGTATCAATAGAGTACGAGTAGTGTTTAAAGGCTTTCTCTCAAAGAGCTGGAAGCAGATTTACTAAAATAGATTAAGCATCAGAAGAGTATGATTAGTGTTTAAAGGCTTTCTCTCAAAGAGCTGTAAGCAGATTTACTAAAATAGATTAAGTATCAATAGAGTACGAGTAGTGTTTAAAGGCTTTCTCTCAAAGAGCTGGAAGCAGATTTACTAAAATAGATTAAGCATCAGAAGAGTATGATTAGTGTTTAAAGGCTTTCTCTCAAAGAGCTGGAAGCAGTGAGTGAGCTTTTGCCTCCTCAACTGTCCCTTTTTATAGTATAGGGGGCGGGACTCTGTTTGAATGGGCCAATAGGAGGCTCTCTGTTTGAATGGGCCAATAGGAGGCTCTCCCATGTTTTTGTGGTTGTTTTAATCATCTGTAGTGGGGCTTTTTGCATTGTTTTATTTTAATTTTAAACTAATGGTATTATTTATTTATTAAATTACTGTTTCCCACTTGTGTACTGTGGGTTTTACATTATTTATTTATTTATTTATTTATTTAATTATTTCTCAATTTAGGTTTGAATTGTTTTAATCTCTTTTTTAATTCTTTTTTCTTTTTCTTTCAAGGCATTCTGGGGTGGCATAGGTATGCCTTTGCCCGTGTTTGTCCTTATTGGGAGTTGTGATTAATCAAATGATGATTCTTATGAACAGGCCGACCAGAAGGGAAACGAACAGTAGAGCGAATTGCAAACATGAGGCACGGGCTGATTAGGGTTAGGGTTAGGGTTAGCGGTTAGGGTTAGGGTTAGGGGGTTAGGGTTAGGGTTAGGGGGTTAGGGTTAGGGTTAGGGTTAGGGTTAAGGTTAGGGTTAGGGTTAGGGTTAAGGTTAGGGTTAGGGTTAAGGTTAGGGTTAGGGTTAGGGGGTTAGGGTTAGGGTTAAGGTTAGGGTTAGGGTTTTAGGGTTAGGGTTAGGGGTCAGGGTAGGCGCTAACCTGTATGCACTGTCCATCTAATGTCGCTCACTCCACTGGGTTTCACCCCCATGTCAGTCGGTCCATTCCCACCATTCTTTTTCTCTTTTGTTTTTTTCTACAGGAACTATACTGGCACGGGTCGGCCTACGGAACGGCGACCCGGAAAGAGTTCCCTCGGACTCAGTGAGTATATTTTTGGGGTCATGTCGTGTGAGCATGCCGTGTGTCTTTTTTCTTGTGCCTCCCGGTGGGATTGAGTCTTTGTTGAGCCTGTCAGGCTGTAGTGGAGTGACCCGGATTCCCCTTCGTGCGTCGGAACTGGCCCGTTCGCGGTCCCTTATAGGGATAGGATGTTTTTCCTGTCTGGTACAGGAGTTTGGGCGGACGCTGGGAGCGTGTCGTACTCGCGGGGAGGCCGGGCAGTTAAGAGAAATGTCCGGAAGGCTGCCCGCGTCCTCGTGGCCGACGGAGGACACATCGCTCTGCGGGTCAGTCATCGTGGACCTCGTTTGTTTTCTCTGCGGGGCGGATGTTTCAGACTCCTGTTCGGCCTCTGAGCTTTCGAACAGAGTCTCGAGGTTCAGCGGAGCTACCGTCATCTCGGCGTACTCTTTGGCCTCGTCGACCGTCTGGCGCTTGAGTTTTGTACCGAAGGTACGTTCGGCCCACTGGGTGGCTTTGTCGAAGGAACGGTCAAACCCGTCGCATCCGATGCGTTCGAGCTTGTTCCCCTCTTCGGACAACGCTTTCGTGTAGTGGCTATTCAGAATATTAATAGTGTTCTGAGCCCACTTTTTTGCATTGTCCTCAATGAGGGCTTGCGTGGCGGCGTTTGGCAAAGCCGGTTTGATTACCTCTGATAGGTATTTTACAATCTCACCGATCGCAGGAGGCTGCCCTTGGCATATATTGTTCATGTGATGTTTCAATTTTATGATCTTGAACGACGTGCGGACCGAGTCAATGTGAGGGTCCGTAGACTGTTTCGGCTTTTGGTTCTGCCGGTGATGTGATTTTTTGTTTTTGGGGTGCGAGCGCACCATATACTGAGGCCCCGAGGTACAGGGCCTCGAACGGGCCCGGGGTTCAAAAGATTGCGGCCTGTCGGGCCGACGATCAAAGTCACGATAGTGAGTAGGGGCCGTGCTCCTACGGCCTCCGTATTTGACCATCTCCGCGTAGGAGAGCTTTCTTTCCGCCTGTGCGCGGCGCTCTATGTCGCGGTGGTAACGGGGCGTAGGCCGAGCCATGCTCTGGACGGCATGTTTGTGTCCGCGTGTGACCATAGTCCAACCGTCTCTCTCTGGCCAAACCATGGTTTGAGTGTCTTCTCCTTTTTAATATATATGTGTACGTGTGTTCGTAGATTTGTTGTGGATCTGAATTGATCAAATTGGACCTTTTTTCTATGTTTTAGGTGTGAGAGGACTCTTGGGGAGATTGGAACCAGGTAAGTAGGCTTATTTATTATTTTTTTATGTTTTTTTGTGTTCTCAGGTAAGTAGGATCTTAATTAGTATCATGTACTTTTTTATTTTCAGGAAAATGGGGCTCGATTTGTGTTAGGTGCTTTTTAAGTAATTGTGGAATTATGTATTATATGCTATATTATCAAGTGTATTTTGAGGAATTGTTATTTCAGGTCAATAGGGATTAATTTGTATTATGTGCTTTTTAATTTTCAGAGAAGTAGGGCTTAATTTGTATTAGATCTCTGTTATTCTCCCGATTAATAGGGCTTAATTTGTATTATATGCTTTGTTATCGATTGTATTTAGAGGAATTTTTATTCTGAATCAGTGGAATCACTTTCCTTGAATTCTGGAGTGAGGATAAATTAACAAGCCGTTGCAACGTTTCGGTTCTCCTGGAACCTTCTTCAGGCAGGCTTGTTATGATTTGAAATTAGTTGAATAAGTTTGAGGATCCAAAAAAAATATGAGTATTGTTTACAGGCTTTCTCTCAAAGAGCTGGAAGCAGATTTACTAAAATGGATTAAGCATCAAAAGAATATGATTAGTGTTTAAAGGCTTTCTCTCAAAGAGCTGTAAGCAGATTTACTAAAATAGATTAAGTATCAATAGAGTACGAGTAGTGTTTAAAGGCTTTCTCTCAAAGAGCTGGAAGCAGATTTACTAAAATAGATTAAGCATCAGAAGAGTATGATTAGTGTTTAAAGGCTTTCTCTCAAAGAGCTGGAAGCAGTGAGTGAGCTTTTGCCTCCTCAACTGTCCCTTTTTATAGTATAGGGGGCGGGACTCTGTTTGAATGGGCCAATAGGAGGCTCTCTGTTTGAATGGGCCAATAGGAGGCTCTCCCATGTTTTTGTGGTTGTTTTAATCATCTGTAGTGGGGCTTTTTGCATTGTTTTATTTTAATTTTAAACTAATGGTATTATTTATTTATTAAATTACTGTTTCCCACTTGTGTACTGTGGGTTTTACATTATTTATTTATTTATTTATTTATTTAATTATTTCTCAATTTAGGTTTGAATTGTTTTAATCTCTTTTTTAATTCTTTTTTCTTTTTCTTTCAAGGCATTCTGGGGTGGCATAGGTATGCCTTTGCCCGTGTTTGTCCTTATTGGGAGTTGTGATTAATCAAATGATGATTCTTATGAACAGGCCGACCAGAAGGGAAACGAACAGTAGAGCGAATTGCAAACATGAGGCACGGGCTGATTAGGGTTAGGGTTAGGGTTAGCGGTTAGGGTTAGGGTTAGGGGGTTAGGGTTAGGGTTAGGGGGTTAGGGTTAGGGTTAGGGTTAGGGTTAAGGTTAGGGTTAGGGTTAGGGTTAAGGTTAGGGTTAGGGTTAAGGTTAGGGTTAGGGTTAGGGGGTTAGGGTTAGGGTTAAGGTTAGGGTTAGGGTTTTAGGGTTAGGGTTAGGGGTCAGGGTAGGCGCTAACCTGTATGCACTGTCCATCTAATGTCGCTCACTCCACTGGGTTTCACCCCCATGTCAGTCGGTCCATTCCCACCATTCTTTTTCTCTTTTGTTTTTTTCTACAGGAACTATACTGGCACGGGTCGGCCTACGGAACGGCGACCCGGAAAGAGTTCCCTCGGACTCAGTGAGTATATTTTTGGGGTCATGTCGTGTGAGCATGCCGTGTGTCTTTTTTCTTGTGCCTCCCGGTGGGATTGAGTCTTTGTTGAGCCTGTCAGGCTGTAGTGGAGTGACCCGGATTCCCCTTCGTGCGTCGGAACTGGCCCGTTCGCGGTCCCTTATAGGGATAGGATGTTTTTCCTGTCTGGTACAGGAGTTTGGGCGGACGCTGGGAGCGTGTCGTACTCGCGGGGAGGCCGGGCAGTTAAGAGAAATGTCCGGAAGGCTGCCCGCGTCCTCGTGGCCGACGGAGGACACATCGCTCTGCGGGTCAGTCATCGTGGACCTCGTTTGTTTTCTCTGCGGGGCGGATGTTTCAGACTCCTGTTCGGCCTCTGAGCTTTCGAACAGAGTCTCGAGGTTCAGCGGAGCTACCGTCATCTCGGCGTACTCTTTGGCCTCGTCGACCGTCTGGCGCTTGAGTTTTGTACCGAAGGTACGTTCGGCCCACTGGGTGGCTTTGTCGAAGGAACGGTCAAACCCGTCGCATCCGATGCGTTCGAGCTTGTTCCCCTCTTCGGACAACGCTTTCGTGTAGTGGCTATTCAGAATATTAATAGTGTTCTGAGCCCACTTTTTTGCATTGTCCTCAATGAGGGCTTGCGTGGCGGCGTTTGGCAAAGCCGGTTTGATTACCTCTGATAGGTATTTTACAATCTCACCGATCGCAGGAGGCTGCCCTTGGCATATATTGTTCATGTGATGTTTCAATTTTATGATCTTGAACGACGTGCGGACCGAGTCAATGTGAGGGTCCGTAGACTGTTTCGGCTTTTGGTTCTGCCGGTGATGTGATTTTTTGTTTTTGGGGTGCGAGCGCACCATATACTGAGGCCCCGAGGTACAGGGCCTCGAACGGGCCCGGGGTTCAAAAGATTGCGGCCTGTCGGGCCGACGATCAAAGTCACGATAGTGAGTAGGGGCCGTGCTCCTACGGCCTCCGTATTTGACCATCTCCGCGTAGGAGAGCTTTCTTTCCGCCTGTGCGCGGCGCTCTATGTCGCGGTGGTAACGGGGCGTAGGCCGAGCCATGCTCTGGACGGCATGTTTGTGTCCGCGTGTGACCATAGTCCAACCGTCTCTCTCTGGCCAAACCATGGTTTGAGTGTCTTCTCCTTTTTAATATATATGTGTACGTGTGTTCGTAGATTTGTTGTGGATCTGAATTGATCAAATTGGACCTTTTTTCTATGTTTTAGGTGTGAGAGGACTCTTGGGGAGATTGGAACCAGGTAAGTAGGCTTATTTATTATTTTTTTATGTTTTTTTGTGTTCTCAGGTAAGTAGGATCTTAATTAGTATCATGTACTTTTTTATTTTCAGGAAAATGGGGCTCGATTTGTGTTAGGTGCTTTTTAAGTAATTGTGGAATTATGTATTATATGCTATATTATCAAGTGTATTTTGAGGAATTGTTATTTCAGGTCAATAGGGATTAATTTGTATTATGTGCTTTTTAATTTTCAGAGAAGTAGGGCTTAATTTGTATTAGATCTCTGTTATTCTCCCGATTAATAGGGCTTAATTTGTATTATATGCTTTGTTATCGATTGTATTTAGAGGAATTTTTATTCTGAATCAGTGGAATCACTTTCCTTGAATTCTGGAGTGAGGATAAATTAACAAGCCGTTGCAACGTTTCGGTTCTCCTGGAACCTTCTTCAGGCAGGCTTGTTATGATTTGAAATTAGTTGAATAAGTTTGAGGATCCAAAAAAAATATGAGTATTGTTTACAGGCTTTCTCTCAAAGAGCTGGAAGCAGATTTACTAAAATGGATTAAGCATCAAAAGAATATGATTAGTGTTTAAAGGCTTTCTCTCAAAGAGCTGTAAGCAGATTTACTAAAATAGATTAAGTATCAATAGAGTACGAGTAGTGTTTAAAGGCTTTCTCTCAAAGAGCTGGAAGCAGATTTACTAAAATAGATTAAGCATCAGAAGAGTATGATCAGTGTTTAAAGGCTTTCTCTCAAAGAGCTGGAAGCAGTGAGTGAGCTTTTGCCTCCTCAACTGTCCCTTTTTATAGTATAGGGGGCGGGACTCTGTTTGAATGGGCCAATAGGAGGCTCTCTGTTTGAATGGGCCAATAGGAGGCTCTCCCATGTTTTTGTGGTTGTTTTAATCATCTGTAGTGGGGCTTTTTGCATTGTTTTATTTTAATTTTAAACTAATGGTATTATTTATTTATTAAATTACTGTTTCCCACTTGTGTACTGTGGGTTTTACATTATTTATTTATTTATTTATTTATTTAATTATTTCTCAATTTAGGTTTGAATTGTTTTAATCTCTTTTTTAATTCTTTTTTCTTTTTCTTTCAAGGCATTCTGGGGTGGCATAGGTATGCCTTTGCCCGTGTTTGTCCTTATTGGGAGTTGTGATTAATCAAATGATGATTCTTATGAACAGGCCGACCAGAAGGGAAACGAACAGTAGAGCGAATTGCAAACATGAGGCACGGGCTGATTAGGGTTAGGGTTAGGGTTAGCGGTTAGGGTTAGGGTTAGGGGGTTAGGGTTAGGGTTAGGGGGTTAGGGTTAGGGTTAGGGTTAGGGTTAAGGTTAGGGTTAGGGTTAGGGTTAAGGTTAGGGTTAGGGTTAAGGTTAGGGTTAGGGTTAGGGGGTTAGGGTTAGGGTTAAGGTTAGGGTTAGGGTTTTAGGGTTAGGGTTAGGGGTCAGGGTAGGCGCTAACCTGTATGCACTGTCCATCTAATGTCGCTCACTCCACTGGGTTTCACCCCCATGTCAGTCGGTCCATTCCCACCATTCTTTTTCTCTTTTGTTTTTTTCTACAGGAACTATACTGGCACGGGTCGGCCTACGGAACGGCGACCCGGAAAGAGTTCCCTCGGACTCAGTGAGTATATTTTTGGGGTCATGTCGTGTGAGCATGCCGTGTGTCTTTTTTCTTGTGCCTCCCGGTGGGATTGAGTCTTTGTTGAGCCTGTCAGGCTGTAGTGGAGTGACCCGGATTCCCCTTCGTGCGTCGGAACTGGCCCGTTCGCGGTCCCTTATAGGGATAGGATGTTTTTCCTGTCTGGTACAGGAGTTTGGGCGGACGCTGGGAGCGTGTCGTACTCGCGGGGAGGCCGGGCAGTTAAGAGAAATGTCCGGAAGGCTGCCCGCGTCCTCGTGGCCGACGGAGGACACATCGCTCTGCGGGTCAGTCATCGTGGACCTCGTTTGTTTTCTCTGCGGGGCGGATGTTTCAGACTCCTGTTCGGCCTCTGAGCTTTCGAACAGAGTCTCGAGGTTCAGCGGAGCTACCGTCATCTCGGCGTACTCTTTGGCCTCGTCGACCGTCTGGCGCTTGAGTTTTGTACCGAAGGTACGTTCGGCCCACTGGGTGGCTTTGTCGAAGGAACGGTCAAACCCGTCGCATCCGATGCGTTCGAGCTTGTTCCCCTCTTCGGACAACGCTTTCGTGTAGTGGCTATTCAGAATATTAATAGTGTTCTGAGCCCACTTTTTTGCATTGTCCTCAATGAGGGCTTGCGTGGCGGCGTTTGGCAAAGCCGGTTTGATTACCTCTGATAGGTATTTTACAATCTCACCGATCGCAGGAGGCTGCCCTTGGCATATATTGTTCATGTGATGTTTCAATTTTATGATCTTGAACGACGTGCGGACCGAGTCAATGTGAGGGTCCGTAGACTGTTTCGGCTTTTGGTTCTGCCGGTGATGTGATTTTTTGTTTTTGGGGTGCGAGCGCACCATATACTGAGGCCCCGAGGTACAGGGCCTCGAACGGGCCCGGGGTTCAAAAGATTGCGGCCTGTCGGGCCGACGATCAAAGTCACGATAGTGAGTAGGGGCCGTGCTCCTACGGCCTCCGTATTTGACCATCTCCGCGTAGGAGAGCTTTCTTTCCGCCTGTGCGCGGCGCTCTATGTCGCGGTGGTAACGGGGCGTAGGCCGAGCCATGCTCTGGACGGCATGTTTGTGTCCGCGTGTGACCATAGTCCAACCGTCTCTCTCTGGCCAAACCATGGTTTGAGTGTCTTCTCCTTTTTAATATATATGTGTACGTGTGTTCGTAGATTTGTTGTGGATCTGAATTGATCAAATTGGACCTTTTTTCTATGTTTTAGGTGTGAGAGGACTCTTGGGGAGATTGGAACCAGGTAAGTAGGCTTATTTATTATTTTTTTATGTTTTTTTGTGTTCTCAGGTAAGTAGGATCTTAATTAGTATCATGTACTTTTTTATTTTCAGGAAAATGGGGCTCGATTTGTGTTAGGTGCTTTTTAAGTAATTGTGGAATTATGTATTATATGCTATATTATCAAGTGTATTTTGAGGAATTGTTATTTCAGGTCAATAGGGATTAATTTGTATTATGTGCTTTTTAATTTTCAGAGAAGTAGGGCTTAATTTGTATTAGATCTCTGTTATTCTCCCGATTAATAGGGCTTAATTTGTATTATATGCTTTGTTATCGATTGTATTTAGAGGAATTTTTATTCTGAATCAGTGGAATCACTTTCCTTGAATTCTGGAGTGAGGATAAATTAACAAGCCGTTGCAACGTTTCGGTTCTCCTGGAACCTTCTTCAGGCAGGCTTGTTATGATTTGAAATTAGTTGAATAAGTTTGAGGATCCAAAAAAAAAAAAAAAAAAAAAAAAAAAAAAAAATATGAGTATTGTTTACAGGCTTTCTCTCAAAGAGCTGGAAGCAGATTTACTAAAATAGATTAAGCATCAAAAGAATATGATTAGTGTTTAAAGGCTTTCTCTCAAAGAGCTGTAAGCAGATTTACTAAAATAGATTAAGTATCAATAGAGTACGAGTAGTGTTTAAAGGCTTTCTCTCAAAGAGCTGGAAGCAGATTTACTAAAATAGATTAAGCATCAGAAGAGTATGATTAGTGTTTAAAGGCTTTCTCTCAAAGAGCTGGAAGCAGTGAGTGAGCTTTTGCCTCCTCAACTGTCCCTTTTTATAGTATAGGGGGCGGGACTCTGTTTGAATGGGCCAATAGGAGGCTCTCTGTTTGAATGGGCCAATAGGAGGCTCTCCCATGTTTTTGTGGTTGTTTTAATCATCTGTAGTGGGGCTTTTTGCATTGTTTTATTTTAATTTTAAACTAATGGTATTATTTATTTATTAAATTACTGTTTCCCACTTGTGTACTGTGGGTTTTACATTATTTATTTATTTATTTATTTATTTAATTATTTCTCAATTTAGGTTTGAATTGTTTTAATCTCTTTTTTAATTCTTTTTTCTTTTTCTTTCAAGGCATTCTGGGGTGGCATAGGTATGCCTTTGCCCGTGTTTGTCCTTATTGGGAGTTGTGATTAATCAAATGATGATTCTTATGAACAGGCCGACCATAAGGGAAACGAACAGTAGAGCGAATTGCAAACATGAGGCACGTGCTGATTAGGGTTGGGGTTAGGGTTAGCGGTTAGGGTTAGGGTTAGGGGGTTAGGGTTAGGGTTAGGGGGTTAGGGTTAGGGTTAGGGGGTTAGGGTTAGGGTTAAGGTTAGGGTTAGGGTTAGGGTTAAGGTTAGGGTTAGGGTTAGGGTTAAGGTTAGGGTTAGGGTTAGGGGGTTAGGGTTAGGGTTAAGGTTAGGGTTAGGGTTTTAGGGTTAGGGTTAGGGGTCAGGGTAGGCGCTAACCTGTATGCACTGTCCATCTAATGTCGCTCACTCCACTGGGTTTCACCCCCATGTCAGTCGGTCCATTCCCACCATTCTTTTTCTCTTTTGTTTTTTTCTACAGGAACTATACTGGCACGGGTCGGCCTACGGAACGGCGACCCGGAAAGAGTTCCCTCGGACTCAGTGAGTATATTTTTGGGGTCATGTCGTGTGAGCATGCCGTGTGTCTCTTTTCTTGTGCCTCCCGGTGGGATTGAGTCTTTGTTGAGCCTGTCAGGCTGTAGTGGAGTGACCCGGATTCCCCTTCGTGCGTCGGAACTGGCCCGTTCGCGGTCCCTGATAGGGATAGGATGTTTTTCCTGTCTGGTACAGGAGTTTGGGCGGACGCTGGGAGCGTGTCGTACTCGCGGGGAGGCCGGGAAGTTAAGAGAAATGTCCGGAAGGCTGCCCGCGTCCTCGTGGTCGACGGAGGACACATCGCTCTGCGGGTCAGTCATCGTGGACCTCGTTTGTTTTCTCTGCGGGGCGGATGTTTCAGACTCCTGTTCGGCCTCTGAGCTTTCGAACAGAGTCTCGAGGTTCAGCGGAGCTACCGTCATCTCCGCGTACTCTTTGGCCTCGTCGACCGTCTGGCGCTTGAGTTTTGTACCGAAGGTACGTTCGGCCCACTGGGTGGCTTTGTCGAAGGAACGGTCAAACCCGTCGCATCCGATGCGTTCGAGCTTGTTCCCCTCTTCGGACAACGCTTTCGTGTAGTGGCTATTCAGAATATTAATAGTGTTCTGAGCCCACTTTTTTGCATTGTCCTCAATGAGGGCTTGCGTGGCGGCGTTTGGCAAAGCCGGTTTGATTACCTCTGATAGGTATTTTACAATCTCGCCGATCGCAGGAGGCTGCCCTTGGCATATATTGTTCATGTGATGTTTCAATTTTATGATCTTGAACGACGTGCGGACCGAGTCAATGTGAGGGTCCGTAGACTGTTTCGGCTTTTGGTTCTGCCGGTGATGTGATTTTTTGTTTTTGGGGTGCGAGCGCACCATATACTGAGGCCCCGAGGTACAGGGCCTCGAACGGGCCCGGGGTTCAAAAGATTGCGGCCTGTCGGGCCGACGATCAAAGTCACGATAGTGAGTAGGGGCCGTGCTCCTACGGCCTCCGTATTTGACCATCTCCGCGTAGGAGAGCTTTCTTTCCGCCTGTGCGCGGCGCTCTATGTCGCGGTGGTGACGGGGCGTAGGCCGAGCCATGCTCTGGACGGCATGTTTGCGTCCGCGTGTGACCATAGTCCAACCGTCTCTCTCTGGCCAAACCATGGTTTGAGTGTCTTCTCCTTTTTAATATATATGTGTACGTGTGTTCGTAGATTTGTTGTGGATCTGAATTGATCAAATTGGACCTTTTTTCTATGTTTTAGGTGTGAGAGGACTCTTGGGGAGATTGGAACCAGGTAAGTAGGCTTATTTATTATTTTTTTATGTTTTTTTGTGTTCTCCGGTAAGTAGGATCTTAATTAGTATCATGTACTTTTTTATTTTCAGGAAAATGGGGCTCGATTTGTGTTAGGTGCTTTTTAAGTAATTGTGGAATTATGTATTATATGCTATATTATCAAGTGTATTTTGAGGAATTGTTATTTCAGGTCAATAGGGATTAATTTGTATTATGTGCTTTTTAATTTTCAGAGAAGTAGGGCTTAATTTGTATTAGATCTCTGTTATTCTCCCGATTAATAGGGCTTAATTTGTATTATATGCTTTGTTATCGATTGTATTTAGAGGAATTTTTATTCTGAATCAGTGGAATCACTTTCCTTGAATTCTGGAGTGAGGATAAATTAACAAGCCGTTGCAACGTTTCGGTTCTCCTGGAACCTTCTTCAGGCAGGCTTGTTATGATTTGAAATTAGTTGAATAAGTTTGAGGATCCAAAAAAAAAAAAAATAAAAAAAAAAAATATGAGTATTGTTTACAGGCTTTCTCTCAAAGAGCTGGAAGCAGATTTACTAAAATAGATTAAGCATCAAAAGAATATGATTAGTGTTTAAAGGCTTTCTCTCAAAGAGCTGTAAGCAGATTTACTAAAATAGATTAAGTATCAATAGAGTACGAGTAGTGTTTAAAGGCTTTCTCTCAAAGAGCTGGAAGCAGATTTACTAAAATAGATTAAGCATCAGAAGAGTATGATTAGTGTTTAAAGGCTTTCTCTCAAAGAGCTGGAAGCAGTGAGTGAGCTTTTGCCTCCTCAACTGTCCCTTTTTATAGTATAGGGGGCGGGACTCTGTTTGAATGGGCCAATAGGAGGCTCTCTGTTTGAATGGGCCAATAGGAGGCTCTCCCATGTTTTTGTGGTTGTTTTAATCATCTGTAGTGGGGCTTTTTGCATTGTTTTATTTTAATTTTAAACTAATGGTATTATTTATTTATTAAATTACTGTTTCCCACTTGTGTACTGTGGGTTTTACATTATTTATTTATTTATTTATTTATTTAATTATTTCTCAATTTAGGTTTGAATTGTTTTAATCTCTTTTTTAATTCTTTTTTCTTTTTCTTTCAAGGCATTCTGGGGTGGCATAGGTATGCCTTTGCCCGTGTTTGTCCTTATTGGGAGTTGTGATTAATCAAATGATGATTCTTATGAACAGGCCGACCATAAGGGAAACGAACAGTAGAGCGAATTGCAAACATGAGGCACGGGCTGATTAGGGTTGGGGTTAGGGTTAGCGGTTAGGGTTAGGGTTAGGGGGTTAGGGTTAGGGTTAGGGGGTTAGGGTTAGGGTTAGGGGGTTAGGGTTAAGGTTAGGGTTAGGGTTAAGGTTAGGGTTAGGGTTAGGGTTAAGGTTAGGGTTAGGGTTAGGGGGTTAGGGTTAGGGTTAAGGTTAGGGTTAGGGTTTTAGGGTTAGGGTTAGGGGTCAGGGTAGGCGCTAACCTGTATGCACTGTCCATCTAATGTCGCTCACTCCACTGGGTTTCACCCCCATGTCAGTCGGTCCATTCCCACCATTCTTTTTCTCTTTTGTTTTTTTCTACAGGAACTATACTGGCACGGGTCGGCCTACGGAACGGCGACCCGGAAAGAGTTCCCTCGGACTCAGTGAGTATATTTTTGGGGTCATGTCGTGTGAGCATGCCGTGTGTCTCTTTTCTTGTGCCTCCCGGTGGGATTGAGTCTTTGTTGAGCCTGTCAGGCTGTAGTGGAGTGACCCGGATTCCCCTTCGTGCGTCGGAACTGGCCCGTTCGCGGTCCCTGATAGGGATAGGATGTTTTTCCTGTCTGGTACAGGAGTTTGGGCGGACGCTGGGAGCGTGTCGTACTCGCGGGGAGGCCGGGAAGTTAAGAGAAATGTCCGGAAGGCTGCCCGCGTCCTCGTGGTCGACGGAGGACACATCGCTCTGCGGGTCAGTCATCGTGGACCTCGTTTGTTTTCTCTGCGGGGCGGATGTTTCAGACTCCTGTTCGGCCTCTGAGCTTTCGAACAGAGTCTCGAGGTTCAGCGGAGCTACCGTCATCTCCGCGTACTCTTTGGCCTCGTCGACCGTCTGGCGCTTGAGTTTTGTACCGAAGGTACGTTCGGCCCACTGGGTGGCTTTGTCGAAGGAACGGTCAAACCCGTCGCATCCGATGCGTTCGAGCTTGTTCCCCTCTTCGGACAACGCTTTCGTGTAGTGGCTATTCAGAATATTAATAGTGTTCTGAGCCCACTTTTTTGCATTGTCCTCAATGAGGGCTTGCGTGGCGGCGTTTGGCAAAGCCGGTTTGATTACCTCCGATAGGTATTTTACAATCTCGCCGATCGCAGGAGGCTGCCCTTGGCATATATTGTTCATGTGATGTTTCAATTTTATGATCTTGAACGACGTGCGGACCGAGTCAATGTGAGGGTCCGTAGACTGTTTCGGCTTTTGGTTCTGCCGGTGATGTGATTTTTTGTTTTTGGGGTGCGAGCGCACCATATACTGAGGCCCCGAGGTACAGGGCCTCGAACGGGCCCGGGGTTCAAAAGATTGCGGCCTGTCGGGCCGACGATCAAAGTCACGATAGTGAGTAGGGGCCGTGCTCCTACGGCCTCCGTATTTGACCATCTCCGCGTAGGAGAGCTTTCTTTCCGCCTGTGCGCGGCGCTCTATGTCGCGGTGGTGACGGGGCGTAGGCCGAGCCATGCTCTGGACGGCATGTTTGCGTCCGCGTGTGACCATAGTCCAACCGTCTCTCTCTGGCCAAACCATGGTTTGAGTGTCTTCTCCTTTTTAATATATATGTGTACGTGTGTTCGTAGATTTGTTGTGGATCTGAATTGATCAAATTGGACCTTTTTTCTATGTTTTAGGTGTGAGAGGACTCTTGGGGAGATTGGAACCAGGTAAGTAGGCTTATTTATTATTTTTTTATGTTTTTTTGTGTTCTCCGGTAAGTAGGATCTTAATTAGTATCATGTACTTTTTTATTTTCAGGAAAATGGGGCTCGATTTGTGTTAGGTGCTTTTTAAGTAATTGTGGAATTATGTATTATATGCTATATTATCAAGTGTATTTTGAGGAATTGTTATTTCAGGTCAATAGGGATTAATTTGTATTATGTGCTTTTTAATTTTCAGAGAAGTAGGGCTTAATTTGTATTAGATCTCTGTTATTCTCCCGATTAATAGGGCTTAATTTGTATTATATGCTTTGTTATCGATTGTATTTAGAGGAATTTTTATTCTGAATCAGTGGAATCACTTTCCTTGAATTCTGGAGTGAGGATAAATTAACAAGCCGTTGCAACGTTTCGGTTCTCCTGGAACCTTCTTCAGGCAGGCTTGTTATGATTTGAAATTAGTTGAATAAGTTTGAGGATCCAAAAAAAAAAAAAAAAAAAAAAAAAAAAAAATATGAGTATTGTTTACAGGCTTTCTCTCAAAGAGCTGGAAGCAGATTTACTAAAATAGATTAAGCATCAAAAGAATATGATTAGTGTTTAAAGGCTTTCTCTCAAAGAGCTGTAAGCAGATTTACTAAAATAGATTAAGTATCAATAGAGTACGAGTAGTGTTTAAAGGCTTTCTCTCAAAGAGCTGGAAGCAGATTTACTAAAATAGATTAAGCATCAGAAGAGTATGATTAGTGTTTAAAGGCTTTCTCTCAAAGAGCTGGAAGCAGTGAGTGAGCTTTTGCCTCCTCAACTGTCCCTTTTTATAGTATAGGGGGCGGGACTCTGTTTGAATGGGCCAATAGGAGGCTCTCTGTTTGAATGGGCCAATAGGAGGCTCTCCCATGTTTTTGTGGTTGTTTTAATCATCTGTAGTGGGGCTTTTTGCATTGTTTTATTTTAATTTTAAACTAATGGTATTATTTATTTATTAAATTACTGTTTCCCACTTGTGTACTGTGGGTTTTACATTATTTATTTATTTATTTATTTATTTAATTATTTCTCAATTTAGGTTTGAATTGTTTTAATCTCTTTTTTAATTCTTTTTTCTTTTTCTTTCAAGGCATTCTGGGGTGGCATAGGTATGCCTTTGCCCGTGTTTGTCCTTATTGGGAGTTGTGATTAATCAAATGATGATTCTTATGAACAGGCCGACCATAAGGGAAACGAACAGTAGAGCGAATTGCAAACATGAGGCACGGGCTGATTAGGGTTGGGGTTAGGGTTAGCGGTTAGGGTTAGGGTTAGGGGGTTAGGGTTAGGGTTAGGGGGTTAGGGTTAGGGTTAGGGGGTTAGGGTTAGGGTTAAGGTTAGGGTTAGGGTTAAGGTTAGGGTTAGGGTTAGGGTTAAGGTTAGGGTTAGGGTTAGGGGGTTAGGGTTAGGGTTAAGGTTAGGGTTAGGGTTTTAGGGTTAGGGTTAGGGGTCAGGGTAGGCGCTAACCTGTATGCACTGTCCATCTAATGTCGCTCACTCCACTGGGTTTCACCCCCATGTCAGTCGGTCCATTCCCACCATTCTTTTTCTCTTTTGTTTTTTTCTACAGGAACTATACTGGCACGGGTCGGCCTACGGAACGGCGACCCGGAAAGAGTTCCCTCGGACTCAGTGAGTATATTTTTGGGGTCATGTCGTGTGAGCATGCCGTGTGTCTCTTTTCTTGTGCCTCCCGGTGGGATTGAGTCTTTGTTGAGCCTGTCAGGCTGTAGTGGAGTGACCCGGATTCCCCTTCGTGCGTCGGAACTGGCCCGTTCGCGGTCCCTGATAGGGATAGGATGTTTTTCCTGTCTGGTACAGGAGTTTGGGCGGACGCTGGGAGCGTGTCGTACTCGCGGGGAGGCCGGGAAGTTAAGAGAAATGTCCGGAAGGCTGCCCGCGTCCTCGTGGTCGACGGAGGACACATCGCTCTGCGGGTCAGTCATCGTGGACCTCGTTTGTTTTCTCTGCGGGGCGGATGTTTCAGACTCCTGTTCGGCCTCTGAGCTTTCGAACAGAGTCTCGAGGTTCAGCGGAGCTACCGTCATCTCCGCGTACTCTTTGGCCTCGTCGACCGTCTGGCGCTTGAGTTTTGTACCGAAGGTACGTTCGGCCCACTGGGTGGCTTTGTCGAAGGAACGGTCAAACCCGTCGCATCCGATGCGTTCGAGCTTGTTCCCCTCTTCGGACAACGCTTTCGTGTAGTGGCTATTCAGAATATTAATAGTGTTCTGAGCCCACTTTTTTGCATTGTCCTCAATGAGGGCTTGCGTGGCGGCGTTTGGCAAAGCCGGTTTGATTACCTCCGATAGGTATTTTACAATCTCGCCGATCGCAGGAGGCTGCCCTTGGCATATATTGTTCATGTGATGTTTCAATTTTATGATCTTGAACGACGTGCGGACCGAGTCAATGTGAGGGTCCGTAGACTGTTTCGGCTTTTGGTTCTGCCGGTGATGTGATTTTTTGTTTTTGGGGTGCGAGCGCACCATATACTGAGGCCCCGAGGTACAGGGCCTCGAACGGGCCCGGGGTTCAAAAGATTGCGGCCTGTCGGGCCGACGATCAAAGTCACGATAGTGAGTAGGGGCCGTGCTCCTACGGCCTCCGTATTTGACCATCTCCGCGTAGGAGAGCTTTCTTTCCGCCTGTGCGCGGCGCTCTATGTCGCGGTGGTGACGGGGCGTAGGCCGAGCCATGCTCTGGACGGCATGTTTGCGTCCGCGTGTGACCATAGTCCAACCGTCTCTCTCTGGCCAAACCATGGTTTGAGTGTCTTCTCCTTTTTAATATATATGTGTACGTGTGTTCGTAGATTTGTTGTGGATCTGAATTGATCAAATTGGACCTTTTTTCTATGTTTTAGGTGTGAGAGGACTCTTGGGGAGATTGGAACCAGGTAAGTAGGCTTATTTATTATTTTTTTATGTTTTTTTGTGTTCTCCGGTAAGTAGGATCTTAATTAGTATCATGTACTTTTTTATTTTCAGGAAAATGGGGCTCGATTTGTGTTAGGTGCTTTTTAAGTAATTGTGGAATTATGTATTATATGCTATATTATCAAGTGTATTTTGAGGAATTGTTATTTCAGGTCAATAGGGATTAATTTGTATTATGTGCTTTTTAATTTTCAGAGAAGTAGGGCTTAATTTGTATTAGATCTCTGTTATTCTCCCGATTAATAGGGCTTAATTTGTATTATATGCTTTGTTATCGATTGTATTTAGAGGAATTTTTATTCTGAATCAGTGGAATCACTTTCCTTGAATTCTGGAGTGAGGATAAATTAACAAGCCGTTGCAACGTTTCGGTTCTCCTGGAACCTTCTTCAGGCAGGCTTGTTATGATTTGAAATTAGTTGAATAAGTTTGAGGATCCAAAAAAAAAAAAAAAAAAAAAAAAAAAAAAAATATGAGTATTGTTTACAGGCTTTCTCTCAAAGAGCTGGAAGCAGATTTACTAAAATAGATTAAGCATCAAAAGAATATGATTAGTGTTTAAAGGCTTTCTCTCAAAGAGCTGTAAGCAGATTTACTAAAATAGATTAAGTATCAATAGAGTACGAGTAGTGTTTAAAGGCTTTCTCTCAAAGAGCTGGAAGCAGATTTACTAAAATAGATTAAGCATCAGAAGAGTATGATTAGTGTTTAAAGGCTTTCTCTCAAAGAGCTGGAAGCAGTGAGTGAGCTTTTGCCTCCTCAACTGTCCCTTTTTATAGTATAGGGGGCGGGACTCTGTTTGAATGGGCCAATAGGAGGCTCTCTGTTTGAATGGGCCAATAGGAGGCTCTCCCATGTTTTTGTGGTTGTTTTAATCATCTGTAGTGGGGCTTTTTGCATTGTTTTATTTTAATTTTAAACTAATGGTATTATTTATTTATTAAATTACTGTTTCCCACTTGTGTACTGTGGGTTTTACATTATTTATTTATTTATTTATTTATTTAATTATTTCTCAATTTAGGTTTGAATTGTTTTAATCTCTTTTTTAATTCTTTTTTCTTTTTCTTTCAAGGCATTCTGGGGTGGCATAGGTATGCCTTTGCCCGTGTTTGTCCTTATTGGGAGTTGTGATTAATCAAATGATGATTCTTATGAACAGGCCGACCATAAGGGAAACGAACAGTAGAGCGAATTGCAAACATGAGGCACGGGCTGATTAGGGTTGGGGTTAGGGTTAGCGGTTAGGGTTAGGGTTAGGGGGTTAGGGTTAGGGTTAGGGGTTAGGGTTAGGGTTAGGGGGTTAGGGTTAGGGTTAAGGTTAGGGTTAGGGTTAGGGTTAAGGTTAGGGTTAGGGTTAGGGTTAAGGTTAGGGTTAGGGTTAGGGGGTTAGGGTTAGGGTTAAGGTTAGGGTTAGGGTTTTAGGGTTAGGGTTAGGGGTCAGGGTAGGCGCTAACCTGTATGCACTGTCCATCTAATGTCGCTCACTCCACTGGGTTTCACCCCCATGTCAGTCGGTCCATTCCCACCATTCTTTTTCTCTTTTGTTTTTTTCTACAGGAACTATACTGGCACGGGTCGGCCTACGGAACGGCGACCCGGAAAGAGTTCCCTCGGACTCAGTGAGTATATTTTTGGGGTCATGTCGTGTGAGCATGCCGTGTGTCTCTTTTCTTGTGCCTCCCGGTGGGATTGAGTCTTTGTTGAGCCTGTCAGGCTGTAGTGGAGTGACCCGGATTCCCCTTCGTGCGTCGGAACTGGCCCGTTCGCGGTCCCTGATAGGGATAGGATGTTTTTCCTGTCTGGTACAGGAGTTTGGGCGGACGCTGGGAGCGTGTCGTACTCGCGGGGAGGCCGGGAAGTTAAGAGAAATGTCCGGAAGGCTGCCCGCGTCCTCGTGGTCGACGGAGGACACATCGCTCTGCGGGTCAGTCATCGTGGACCTCGTTTGTTTTCTCTGCGGGGCGGATGTTTCAGACTCCTGTTCGGCCTCTGAGCTTTCGAACAGAGTCTCGAGGTTCAGCGGAGCTACCGTCATCTCCGCGTACTCTTTGGCCTCGTCGACCGTCTGGCGCTTGAGTTTTGTACCGAAGGTACGTTCGGCCCACTGGGTGGCTTTGTCGAAGGAACGGTCAAACCCGTCGCATCCGATGCGTTCGAGCTTGTTCCCCTCTTCGGACAACGCTTTCGTGTAGTGGCTATTCAGAATATTAATAGTGTTCTGAGCCCACTTTTTTGCATTGTCCTCAATGAGGGCTTGCGTGGCGGCGTTTGGCAAAGCCGGTTTGATTACCTCCGATAGGTATTTTACAATCTCGCCGATCGCAGGAGGCTGCCCTTGGCATATATTGTTCATGTGATGTTTCAATTTTATGATCTTGAACGACGTGCGGACCGAGTCAATGTGAGGGTCCGTAGACTGTTTCGGCTTTTGGTTCTGCCGGTGATGTGATTTTTTGTTTTTGGGGTGCGAGCGCACCATATACTGAGGCCCCGAGGTACAGGGCCTCGAACGGGCCCGGGGTTCAAAAGATTGCGGCCTGTCGGGCCGACGATCAAAGTCACGATAGTGAGTAGGGGCCGTGCTCCTACGGCCTCCGTATTTGACCATCTCCGCGTAGGAGAGCTTTCTTTCCGCCTGTGCGCGGCGCTCTATGTCGCGGTGGTGACGGGGCGTAGGCCGAGCCATGCTCTGGACGGCATGTTTGCGTCCGCGTGTGACCATAGTCCAACCGTCTCTCTCTGGCCAAACCATGGTTTGAGTGTCTTCTCCTTTTTAATATATATGTGTACGTGTGTTCGTAGATTTGTTGTGGATCTGAATTGATCAAATTGGACCTTTTTTCTATGTTTTAGGTGTGAGAGGACTCTTGGGGAGATTGGAACCAGGTAAGTAGGCTTATTTATAATTTTTTTATGTTTTTTTGTGTTCTCCGGTAAGTAGGATCTTAATTAGTATCATGTACTTTTTTATTTTCAGGAAAATGGGGCTCGATTTGTGTTAGGTGCTTTTTAAGTAATTGTGGAATTATGTATTATATGCTATATTATCAAGTGTATTTTGAGGAATTGTTATTTCAGGTCAATAGGGATTAATTTGTATTATGTGCTTTTTAATTTTCAGAGAAGTAGGGCTTAATTTGTATTAGATCTCTGTTATTCTCCCGATTAATAGGGCTTAATTTGTATTATATGCTTTGTTATCGATTGTATTTAGAGGAATTTTTATTCTGAATCAGTGGAATCACTTTCCTTGAATTCTGGAGTGAGGATAAATTAACAAGCCGTTGCAACGTTTCGGTTCTCCTGGAACCTTCTTCAGGCAGGCTTGTTATGATTTGAAATTAGTTGAATAAGTTTGAGGATCCAAAAAAAAAAAAAAAAAAAAAAAAAAAAATATGAGTATTGTTTACAGGCTTTCTCTCAAAGAGCTGGAAGCAGATTTACTAAAATAGATTAAGCATCAAAAGAATATGATTAGTGTTTAAAGGCTTTCTCTCAAAGAGCTGTAAGCAGATTTACTAAAATAGATTAAGTATCAATAGAGTACGAGTAGTGTTTAAAGGCTTTCTCTCAAAGAGCTGGAAGCAGATTTACTAAAATAGATTAAGCATCAGAAGAGTATGATTAGTGTTTAAAGGCTTTCTCTCAAAGAGCTGGAAGCAGTGAGTGAGCTTTTGCCTCCTCAACTGTCCCTTTTTATAGTATAGGGGGCGGGACTCTGTTTGAATGGGCCAATAGGAGGCTCTCTGTTTGAATGGGCCAATAGGAGGCTCTCCCATGTTTTTGTGGTTGTTTTAATCATCTGTAGTGGGGCTTTTTGCATTGTTTTATTTTAATTTTAAACTAATGGTATTATTTATTTATTAAATTACTGTTTCCCACTTGTGTACTGTGGGTTTTACATTATTTATTTATTTATTTATTTATTTAATTATTTCTCAATTTAGGTTTGAATTGTTTTAATCTCTTTTTTAATTCTTTTTTCTTTTTCTTTCAAGGCATTCTGGGGTGGCATAGGTATGCCTTTGCCCGTGTTTGTCCTTATTGGGAGTTGTGATTAATCAAATGATGATTCTTATGAACAGGCCGACCATAAGGGAAACGAACAGTAGAGCGAATTGCAAACATGAGGCACGGGCTGATTAGGGTTGGGGTTAGGGTTAGCGGTTAGGGTTAGGGTTAGGGGGTTAGGGTTAGGGTTAGGGGGTTAGGGTTAGGGTTAGGGGGTTAGGGTTAGGGTTAAGGTTAGGGTTAGGGTTAGGGTTAAGGTTAGGGTTAGGGTTAGGGTTAAGGTTAGGGTTAGGGTTAGGGGGTTAGGGTTAGGGTTAAGGTTAGGGTTAGGGTTTTAGGGTTAGGGTTAGGGGTCAGGGTAGGCGCTAACCTGTATGCACTGTCCATCTAATGTCGCTCACTCCACTGGGTTTCACCCCCATGTCAGTCGGTCCATTCCCACCATTCTTTTTCTCTTTTGTTTTTTTCTACAGGAACTATACTGGCACGGGTCGGCCTACGGAACGGCGACCCGGAAAGAGTTCCCTCGGACTCAGTGAGTATATTTTTGGGGTCATGTCGTGTGAGCATGCCGTGTGTCTCTTTTCTTGTGCCTCCCGGTGGGATTGAGTCTTTGTTGAGCCTGTCAGGCTGTAGTGGAGTGACCCGGATTCCCCTTCGTGCGTCGGAACTGGCCCGTTCGCGGTCCCTGATAGGGATAGGATGTTTTTCCTGTCTGGTACAGGAGTTTGGGCGGACGCTGGGAGCGTGTCGTACTCGCGGGGAGGCCGGGAAGTTAAGAGAAATGTCCGGAAGGCTGCCCGCGTCCTCGTGGTCGACGGAGGACACATCGCTCTGCGGGTCAGTCATCGTGGACCTCGTTTGTTTTCTCTGCGGGGCGGATGTTTCAGACTCCTGTTCGGCCTCTGAGCTTTCGAACAGAGTCTCGAGGTTCAGCGGAGCTACCGTCATCTCCGCGTACTCTTTGGCCTCGTCGACCGTCTGGCGCTTGAGTTTTGTACCGAAGGTACGTTCGGCCCACTGGGTGGCTTTGTCGAAGGAACGGTCAAACCCGTCGCATCCGATGCGTTCGAGCTTGTTCCCCTCTTCGGACAACGCTTTCGTGTAGTGGCTATTCAGAATATTAATAGTGTTCTGAGCCCACTTTTTTGCATTGTCCTCAATGAGGGCTTGCGTGGCGGCGTTTGGCAAAGCCGGTTTGATTACCTCTGATAGGTATTTTACAATCTCGCCGATCGCAGGAGGCTGCCCTTGGCATATATTGTTCATGTGATGTTTCAATTTTATGATCTTGAACGACGTGCGGACCGAGTCAATGTGAGGGTCCGTAGACTGTTTCGGCTTTTGGTTCTGCCGGTGATGTGATTTTTTGTTTTTGGGGTGCGAGCGCACCATATACTGAGGCCCCGAGGTACAGGGCCTCGAACGGGCCCGGGGTTCAAAAGATTGCGGCCTGTCGGGCCGACGATCAAAGTCACGATAGTGAGTAGGGGCCGTGCTCCTACGGCCTCCGTATTTGACCATCTCCGCGTAGGAGAGCTTTCTTTCCGCCTGTGCGCGGCGCTCTATGTCGCGGTGGTGACGGGGCGTAGGCCGAGCCATGCTCTGGACGGCATGTTTGCGTCCGCGTGTGACCATAGTCCAACCGTCTCTCTCTGGCCAAACCATGGTTTGAGTGTCTTCTCCTTTTTAATATATATGTGTACGTGTGTTCGTAGATTTGTTGTGGATCTGAATTGATCAAATTGGACCTTTTTTCTATGTTTTAGGTGTGAGAGGACTCTTGGGGAGATTGGAACCAGGTAAGTAGGCTTATTTATTATTTTTTTATGTTTTTTTGTGTTCTCCGGTAAGTAGGATCTTAATTAGTATCATGTACTTTTTTATTTTCAGGAAAATGGGGCTCGATTTGTGTTAGGTGCTTTTTAAGTAATTGTGGAATTATGTATTATATGCTATATTATCAAGTGTATTTTGAGGAATTGTTATTTCAGGTCAATAGGGATTAATTTGTATTATGTGCTTTTTAATTTTCAGAGAAGTAGGGCTTAATTTGTATTAGATCTCTGTTATTCTCCCGATTAATAGGGCTTAATTTGTATTATATGCTTTGTTATCGATTGTATTTAGAGGAATTTTTATTCTGAATCAGTGGAATCACTTTCCTTGAATTCTGGAGTGAGGATAAATTAACAAGCCGTTGCAACGTTTCGGTTCTCCTGGAACCTTCTTCAGGCAGGCTTGTTATGATTTGAAATTAGTTGAATAAGTTTGAGGATCCAAAAAAAAAAAAAATAAAAAAAAAAAAATATGAGTATTGTTTACAGGCTTTCTCTCAAAGAGCTGGAAGCAGATTTACTAAAATAGATTAAGCATCAAAAGAATATGATTAGTGTTTAAAGGCTTTCTCTCAAAGAGCTGTAAGCAGATTTACTAAAATAGATTAAGTATCAATAGAGTACGAGTAGTGTTTAAAGGCTTTCTCTCAAAGAGCTGGAAGCAGATTTACTAAAATAGATTAAGCATCAGAAGAGTATGATTAGTGTTTAAAGGCTTTCTCTCAAAGAGCTGGAAGCAGTGAGTGAGCTTTTGCCTCCTCAACTGTCCCTTTTTATAGTATAGGGGGCGGGACTCTGTTTGAATGGGCCAATAGGAGGCTCTCTGTTTGAATGGGCCAATAGGAGGCTCTCCCATGTTTTTGTGGTTGTTTTAATCATCTGTAGTGGGGCTTTTTGCATTGTTTTATTTTAATTTTAAACTAATGGTATTATTTATTTATTAAATTACTGTTTCCCACTTGTGTACTGTGGGTTTTACATTATTTATTTATTTATTTATTTATTTAATTATTTCTCAATTTAGGTTTGAATTGTTTTAATCTCTTTTTTAATTCTTTTTTCTTTTTCTTTCAAGGCATTCTGGGGTGGCATAGGTATGCCTTTGCCCGTGTTTGTCCTTATTGGGAGTTGTGATTAATCAAATGATGATTCTTATGAACAGGCCGACCATAAGGGAAACGAACAGTAGAGCGAATTGCAAACATGAGGCACGGGCTGATTAGGGTTGGGGTTAGGGTTAGCGGTTAGGGTTAGGGTTAGGGGGTTAGGGTTAGGGTTAGGGGGTTAGGGTTAGGGTTAGGGGGTTAGGGTTAGGGTTAAGGTTAGGGTTAGGGTTAGGGTTAAGGTTAGGGTTAGGGTTAGGGTTAAGGTTAGGGTTAGGGTTAGGGGGTTAGGGTTAGGGTTAAGGTTAGGGTTAGGGTTTTAGGGTTAGGGTTAGGGGTCAGGGTAGGCGCTAACCTGTATGCACTGTCCATCTAATGTCGCTCACTCCACTGGGTTTCACCCCCATGTCAGTCGGTCCATTCCCACCATTCTTTTTCTCTTTTGTTTTTTTCTACAGGAACTATACTGGCACGGGTCGGCCTACGGAACGGCGACCCGGAAAGAGTTCCCTCGGACTCAGTGAGTATATTTTTGGGGTCATGTCGTGTGAGCATGCCGTGTGTCTCTTTTCTTGTGCCTCCCGGTGGGATTGAGTCTTTGTTGAGCCTGTCAGGCTGTAGTGGAGTGACCCGGATTCCCCTTCGTGCGTCGGAACTGGCCCGTTCGCGGTCCCTGATAGGGATAGGATGTTTTTCCTGTCTGGTACAGGAGTTTGGGCGGACGCTGGGAGCGTGTCGTACTCGCGGGGAGGCCGGGAAGTTAAGAGAAATGTCCGGAAGGCTGCCCGCGTCCTCGTGGTCGACGGAGGACACATCGCTCTGCGGGTCAGTCATCGTGGACCTCGTTTGTTTTCTCTGCGGGGCGGATGTTTCAGACTCCTGTTCGGCCTCTGAGCTTTCGAACAGAGTCTCGAGGTTCAGCGGAGCTACCGTCATCTCCGCGTACTCTTTGGCCTCGTCGACCGTCTGGCGCTTGAGTTTTGTACCGAAGGTACGTTCGGCCCACTGGGTGGCTTTGTCGAAGGAACGGTCAAACCCGTCGCATCCGATGCGTTCGAGCTTGTTCCCCTCTTCGGACAACGCTTTCGTGTAGTGGCTATTCAGAATATTAATAGTGTTCTGAGCCCACTTTTTTGCATTGTCCTCAATGAGGGCTTGCGTGGCGGCGTTTGGCAAAGCCGGTTTGATTACCTCTGATAGGTATTTTACAATCTCGCCGATCGCAGGAGGCTGCCCTTGGCATATATTGTTCATGTGATGTTTCAATTTTATGATCTTGAACGACGTGCGGACCGAGTCAATGTGAGGGTCCGTAGACTGTTTCGGCTTTTGGTTCTGCCGGTGATGTGATTTTTTGTTTTTGGGGTGCGAGCGCACCATATACTGAGGCCCCGAGGTACAGGGCCTCGAACGGGCCCGGGGTTCAAAAGATTGCGGCCTGTCGGGCCGACGATCAAAGTCACGATAGTGAGTAGGGGCCGTGCTCCTACGGCCTCCGTATTTGACCATCTCCGCGTAGGAGAGCTTTCTTTCCGCCTGTGCGCGGCGCTCTATGTCGCGGTGGTGACGGGGCGTAGGCCGAGCCATGCTCTGGACGGCATGTTTGCGTCCGCGTGTGACCATAGTCCAACCGTCTCTCTCTGGCCAAACCATGGTTTGAGTGTCTTCTCCTTTTTAATATATATGTGTACGTGTGTTCGTAGATTTGTTGTGGATCTGAATTGATCAAATTGGACCTTTTTTCTATGTTTTAGGTGTGAGAGGACTCTTGGGGAGATTGGAACCAGGTAAGTAGGCTTATTTATTATTTTTTTATGTTTTTTTGTGTTCTCCGGTAAGTAGGATCTTAATTAGTATCATGTACTTTTTTATTTTCAGGAAAATGGGGCTCGATTTGTGTTAGGTGCTTTTTAAGTAATTGTGGAATTATGTATTATATGCTATATTATCAAGTGTATTTTGAGGAATTGTTATTTCAGGTCAATAGGGATTAATTTGTATTATGTGCTTTTTAATTTTCAGAGAAGTAGGGCTTAATTTGTATTAGATCTCTGTTATTCTCCCGATTAATAGGGCTTAATTTGTATTATATGCTTTGTTATCGATTGTATTTAGAGGAATTTTTATTCTGAATCAGTGGAATCACTTTCCTTGAATTCTGGAGTGAGGATAAATTAACAAGCCGTTGCAACGTTTCGGTTCTCCTGGAACCTTCTTCAGGCAGGCTTGTTATGATTTGAAATTAGTTGAATAAGTTTGAGGATCCAAAAAAAAAAAAAATAAAAAAAATATGAGTATTGTTTACAGGCTTTCTCTCAAAGAGCTGGAAGCAGATTTACTAAAATAGATTAAGCATCAAAAGAATATGATTAGTGTTTAAAGGCTTTCTCTCAAAGAGCTGTAAGCAGATTTACTAAAATAGATTAAGTATCAATAGAGTACGAGTAGTGTTTAAAGGCTTTCTCTCAAAGAGCTGGAAGCAGATTTACTAAAATAGATTAAGCATCAGAAGAGTATGATTAGTGTTTAAAGGCTTTCTCTCAAAGAGCTGGAAGCAGTGAGTGAGCTTTTGCCTCCTCAACTGTCCCTTTTTATAGTATAGGGGGCGGGACTCTGTTTGAATGGGCCAATAGGAGGCTCTCTGTTTGAATGGGCCAATAGGAGGCTCTCCCATGTTTTTGTGGTTGTTTTAATCATCTGTAGTGGGGCTTTTTGCATTGTTTTATTTTAATTTTAAACTAATGGTATTATTTATTTATTAAATTACTGTTTCCCACTTGTGTACTGTGGGTTTTACATTATTTATTTATTTATTTATTTATTTAATTATTTCTCAATTTAGGTTTGAATTGTTTTAATCTCTTTTTTAATTCTTTTTTCTTTTTCTTTCAAGGCATTCTGGGGTGGCATAGGTATGCCTTTGCCCGTGTTTGTCCTTATTGGGAGTTGTGATTAATCAAATGATGATTCTTATGAACAGGCCGACCATAAGGGAAACGAACAGTAGAGCGAATTGCAAACATGAGGCACGGGCTGATTAGGGTTGGGGTTAGGGTTAGCGGTTAGGGTTAGGGTTAGGGGGTTAGGGTTAGGGTTAGGGGGTTAGGGTTAGGGTTAGGGGGTTAGGGTTAGGGTTAAGGTTAGGGTTAGGGTTAGGGTTAAGGTTAGGGTTAGGGTTAGGGTTAAGGTTAGGGTTAGGGTTAGGGGGTTAGGGTTAGGGTTAAGGTTAGGGTTAGGGTTTTAGGGTTAGGGTTAGGGGTCAGGGTAGGCGCTAACCTGTATGCACTGTCCATCTAATGTCGCTCACTCCACTGGGTTTCACCCCCATGTCAGTCGGTCCATTCCCACCATTCTTTTTCTCTTTTGTTTTTTTCTACAGGAACTATACTGGCACGGGTCGGCCTACGGAACGGCGACCCGGAAAGAGTTCCCTCGGACTCAGTGAGTATATTTTTGGGGTCATGTCGTGTGAGCATGCCGTGTGTCTCTTTTCTTGTGCCTCCCGGTGGGATTGAGTCTTTGTTGAGCCTGTCAGGCTGTAGTGGAGTGACCCGGATTCCCCTTCGTGCGTCGGAACTGGCCCGTTCGCGGTCCCTGATAGGGATAGGATGTTTTTCCTGTCTGGTACAGGAGTTTGGGCGGACGCTGGGAGCGTGTCGTACTCGCGGGGAGGCCGGGAAGTTAAGAGAAATGTCCGGAAGGCTGCCCGCGTCCTCGTGGTCGACGGAGGACACATCGCTCTGCGGGTCAGTCATCGTGGACCTCGTTTGTTTTCTCTGCGGGGCGGATGTTTCAGACTCCTGTTCGGCCTCTGAGCTTTCGAACAGAGTCTCGAGGTTCAGCGGAGCTACCGTCATCTCCGCGTACTCTTTGGCCTCGTCGACCGTCTGGCGCTTGAGTTTTGTACCGAAGGTACGTTCGGCCCACTGGGTGGCTTTGTCGAAGGAACGGTCAAACCCGTCGCATCCGATGCGTTCGAGCTTGTTCCCCTCTTCGGACAACGCTTTCGTGTAGTGGCTATTCAGAATATTAATAGTGTTCTGAGCCCACTTTTTTGCATTGTCCTCAATGAGGGCTTGCGTGGCGGCGTTTGGCAAAGCCGGTTTGATTACCTCTGATAGGTATTTTACAATCTCGCCGATCGCAGGAGGCTGCCCTTGGCATATATTGTTCATGTGATGTTTCAATTTTATGATCTTGAACGACGTGCGGACCGAGTCAATGTGAGGGTCCGTAGACTGTTTCGGCTTTTGGTTCTGCCGGTGATGTGATTTTTTGTTTTTGGGGTGCGAGCGCACCATATACTGAGGCCCCGAGGTACAGGGCCTCGAACGGGCCCGGGGTTCAAAAGATTGCGGCCTGTCGGGCCGACGATCAAAGTCACGATAGTGAGTAGGGGCCGTGCTCCTACGGCCTCCGTATTTGACCATCTCCGCGTAGGAGAGCTTTCTTTCCGCCTGTGCGCGGCGCTCTATGTCGCGGTGGTGACGGGGCGTAGGCCGAGCCATGCTCTGGACGGCATGTTTGCGTCCGCGTGTGACCATAGTCCAACCGTCTCTCTCTGGCCAAACCATGGTTTGAGTGTCTTCTCCTTTTTAATATATATGTGTACGTGTGTTCGTAGATTTGTTGTGGATCTGAATTGATCAAATTGGACCTTTTTTCTATGTTTTAGGTGTGAGAGGACTCTTGGGGAGATTGGAACCAGGTAAGTAGGCTTATTATTATTTTTTTTTTTATTTTTTTTTTTTTTTTTTATTTTTTTTATATTTTTTGTGTTCTCAGGTAAGTAGGATCTTAATTAGTATCATGTACTTTTTTATTTTCAGGAAAATGGGGCTCGATTTGTGTTAGGTGCTTTTTAAGTAATTGTGGAATTATGTATTATATGCTATATTATCAAGTGTATTTTGAGGAATTGTTATTTCAGGTCAATAGGGATTAATTTGTATTATGTGCTTTTTAATTTTCAGAGAAGTAGGGCTTAATTTGTATTAGATCTCTGTTATTCTCCCGATTAATAGGGCTTAATTTGTATTATATGCTTTGTTATCGATTGTATTTAGAGGAATTTTTATTCTGAATCAGTGGAATCACTTTCCTTGAATTCTGGAGTGAGGATAAATTAACAAGCCGTTGCAACGTTTCGGTTCTCCTGGAACCTTCTTCAGGCAGGCTTGTTATGATTTGAAATTAGTTGAATAAGTTTGAGGATCCAAAAAAAATATGAGTATTGTTTACAGGCTTTCTCTCAAAGAGCTGGAAGCAGATTTACTAAAATGGATTAAGCATCAAAAGAATATGATTAGTGTTTAAAGGCTTTCTCTCAAAGAGCTGTAAGCAGATTTACTAAAATAGATTAAGTATCAATAGAGTACGAGTAGTGTTTAAAGGCTTTCTCTCAAAGAGCTGGAAGCAGATTTACTAAAATAGATTAAGCATCAGAAGAGTATGATTAGTGTTTAAAGGCTTTCTCTCAAAGAGCTGGAAGCAGTGAGTGAGCTTTTGCCTCCTCAACTGTCCCTTTTTATAGTATAGGGGGCGGGACTCTGTTTGAATGGGCCAATAGGAGGCTCTCTGTTTGAATGGGCCAATAGGAGGCTCTCCCATGTTTTTGTGGTTGTTTTAATCATCTGTAGTGGGGCTTTTTGCATTGTTTTATTTTAATTTTAAACTAATGGTATTATTTATTTATTAAATTACTGTTTCCCACTTGTGTACTGTGGGTTTTACATTATTTATTTATTTATTTATTTATTTAATTATTTCTCAATTTAGGTTTGAATTGTTTTAATCTCTTTTTTAATTCTTTTTTCTTTTTCTTTCAAGGCATTCTGGGGTGGCATAGGTATGCCTTTGCCCGTGTTTGTCCTTATTGGGAGTTGTGATTAATCAAATGATGATTCTTATGAACAGGCCGACCAGAAGGGAAACGAACAGTAGAGCGAATTGCAAACATGAGGCACGGGCTGATTAGGGTTGGGGTTAGGGTTAGCGGTTAGGGTTAGGGTTAGGGGGTTAGGGTTAGGGTTAGGGGGTTAGGGTTAGGGTTAAGGTTAGGGTTAGGGTTAGGGTTAGCGGTTAGGGTTAGGGTTAGGGGGTTAGGGTTAGGGTTGGGGTTAGGGTTAGCGGTTAGGGTTAGGGTTAGGGGGTTAGGGTTAGGGTTAGGGTTAGGGGGTTAGGGTTAGGGTTAGGGGGTTAGGGTTAGGGTTAAGGTTAGGGTTAGGGTTAGGGTTAGGGTTAAGGTTAGGGTTAGGGTTAAGGTTAGGGTTAGGGTTAGGGGGTTAGGGTTAGGGTTAAGGTTAGGGTTAGGGTTTTAGGGTTAGGGTTAGGGGTCAGGGTAGGCGCTAACCTGTATGCACTGTCCATCTAATGTCGCTCACTCCACTGGGTTTCACCCCCATGTCAGTCGGTCCATTCCCACCATTCTTTTTCTCTTTTGTTTTTTTCTACAGGAACTATACTGGCACGGGTCGGCCTACGGAACGGCGACCCGGAAAGAGTTCCCTCGGACTCAGTGAGTATATTTTTGGGGTCATGTCGTGTGAGCATGCCGTGTGTCTTTTTTCTTGTGCCTCCCGGTGGGATTGAGTCTTTGTTGAGCCTGTCAGGCTGTAGTGGAGTGACCCGGATTCCCCTTCGTGCGTCGGAACTGGCCCGTTCGCGGTCCCTTATAGGGATAGGATGTTTTTCCTGTCTGGTACAGGAGTTTGGGCGGACGCTGGGAGCGTGTCGTACTCGCGGGGAGGCCGGGCAGTTAAGAGAAATGTCCGGAAGGCTGCCCGCGTCCTCGTGGCCGACGGAGGACACATCGCTCTGCGGGTCAGTCATCGTGGACCTCGTTTGTTTTCTCTGCGGGGCGGATGTTTCAGACTCCTGTTCGGCCTCTGAGCTTTCGAACAGAGTCTCGAGGTTCAGCGGAGCTACCGTCATCTCGGCGTACTCTTTGGCCTCGTCGACCGTCTGGCGCTTGAGTTTTGTACCGAAGGTACGTTCGGCCCACTGGGTGGCTTTGTCGAAGGAACGGTCAAACCCGTCGCATCCGATGCGTTCGAGCTTGTTCCCCTCTTCGGACAACGCTTTCGTGTAGTGGCTATTCAGAATATTAATAGTGTTCTGAGCCCACTTTTTTGCATTGTCCTCAATGAGGGCTTGCGTGGCGGCGTTTGGCAAAGCCGGTTTGATTACCTCTGATAGGTATTTTACAATCTCACCGATCGCAGGAGGCTGCCCTTGGCATATATTGTTCATGTGATGTTTCAATTTTATGATCTTGAACGACGTGCGGACCGAGTCAATGTGAGGGTCCGTAGACTGTTTCGGCTTTTGGTTCTGCCGGTGATGTGATTTTTTGTTTTTGGGGTGCGAGCGCACCATATACTGAGGCCCCGAGGTACAGGGCCTCGAACGGGCCCGGGGTTCAAAAGATTGCGGCCTGTCGGGCCGACGATCAAAGTCACGATAGTGAGTAGGGGCCGTGCTCCTACGGCCTCCGTATTTGACCATCTCCGCGTAGGAGAGCTTTCTTTCCGCCTGTGCGCGGCGCTCTATGTCGCGGTGGTAACGGGGCGTAGGCCGAGCCATGCTCTGGACGGCATGTTTGCGTCCGCGTGTGACCATAGTCCAACCGTCTCTCTCTGGCCAAACCATGGTTTGAGTGTCTTCTCCTTTTTAATATATATGTGTACGTGTGTTCGTAGATTTGTTGTGGATCTGAATTGATCAAATTGGACCTTTTTTCTATGTTTTAGGTGTGAGAGGACTCTTGGGGAGATTGGAACCAGGTAAGTAGGCTTATTTATTATTTTTTTTTTTTTTTTTTTTTTTTTTTTTTTTTTTTTTTTATATATTTTTTTGTGTTCTCAGGTAAGTAGGATCTTAATTAGTATCATGTACTTTTTTATTTTCAGGAAAATGGGGCTCGATTTGTGTTAGGTGCTTTTTAAGTAATTGTGGAATTATGTATTATATGCTATATTATCAAGTGTATTTTGAGGAATTGTTATTTCAGGTCAATAGGGATTAATTTGTATTATGTGCTTTTTAATTTTCAGAGAAGTAGGGCTTAATTTGTATTAGATCTCTGTTATTCTCCCGATTAATAGGGCTTAATTTGTATTATATGCTTTGTTATCGATTGTATTTAGAGGAATTTTTATTCTGAATCAGTGGAATCACTTTCCTTGAATTCTGGAGTGAGGATAAATTAACAAGCCGTTGCAACGTTTCGGTTCTCCTGGAACCTTCTTCAGGCAGGCTTGTTATGATTTGAAATTAGTTGAATAAGTTTGAGGATCCAAAAAAAATATGAGTATTGTTTACAGGCTTTCTCTCAAAGAGCTGGAAGCAGATTTACTAAAATGGATTAAGCATCAAAAGAATATGATTAGTGTTTAAAGGCTTTCTCTCAAAGAGCTGTAAGCAGATTTACTAAAATAGATTAAGTATCAATAGAGTACGAGTAGTGTTTAAAGGCTTTCTCTCAAAGAGCTGGAAGCAGATTTACTAAAATAGATTAAGCATCAGAAGAGTATGATTAGTGTTTAAAGGCTTTCTCTCAAAGAGCTGGAAGCAGTGAGTGAGCTTTTGCCTCCTCAACTGTCCCTTTTTATAGTATAGGGGGCGGGACTCTGTTTGAATGGGCCAATAGGAGGCTCTCTGTTTGAATGGGCCAATAGGAGGCTCTCCCATGTTTTTGTGGTTGTTTTAATCATCTGTAGTGGGGCTTTTTGCATTGTTTTATTTTAATTTTAAACTAATGGTATTATTTATTTATTAAATTACTGTTTCCCACTTGTGTACTGTGGGTTTTACATTATTTATTTATTTATTTATTTATTTAATTATTTCTCAATTTAGGTTTGAATTGTTTTAATCTCTTTTTTAATTCTTTTTTCTTTTTCTTTCAAGGCATTCTGGGGTGGCATAGGTATGCCTTTGCCCGTGTTTGTCCTTATTGGGAGTTGTGATTAATCAAATGATGATTCTTATGAACAGGCCGACCAGAAGGGAAACGAACAGTAGAGCGAATTGCAAACATGAGGCACGGGCTGATTAGGGTTGGGGTTAGGGTTAGCGGTTAGGGTTAGGGTTAGGGGGTTAGGGTTAGGGTTAGGGGGTTAGGGTTAGGGTTAAGGTTAGGGTTAGGGTTAGGGTTAGCGGTTAGGGTTAGGGTTAGGGGGTTAGGGTTAGGGTTGGGGTTAGGGTTAGCGGTTAGGGTTAGGGTTAGGGGGTTAGGGTTAGGGTTAGGGTTAGGGGGTTAGGGTTAGGGTTAGGGGGTTAGGGTTAGGGTTAAGGTTAGGGTTAGGGTTAGGGTTAGGGTTAAGGTTAGGGTTAGGGTTAAGGTTAGGGTTAGGGGGTTAGGGTTAGGGTTAAGGTTAGGGTTAGGGTTTTAGGGTTAGGGTTAGGGGTCAGGGTAGGCGCTAACCTGTATGCACTGTCCATCTAATGTCGCTCACTCCACTGGGTTTCACCCCCATGTCAGTCGGTCCATTCCCACCATTCTTTTTCTCTTTTGTTTTTTTCTACAGGAACTATACTGGCACGGGTCGGCCTACGGAACGGCGACCCGGAAAGAGTTCCTCGGACTCAGTGAGTATATTTTTGGGGTCATGTCGTGTGAGCATGCCGTGTGTCTTTTTTCTTGTGCCTCCCGGTGGGATTGAGTCTTTGTTGAGCCTGTCAGGCTGTAGTGGAGTGACCCGGATTCCCCTTCGTGCGTCGGAACTGGCCCGTTCGCGGTCCCTGATAGGGATAGGATGTTTTTCCTGTCTGGTACAGGAGTTTGGGCGGACGCTGGGAGCGTGTCGTACTCGCGGGGAGGCCGGGCAGTTAAGAGAAATGTCCGGAAGGCTGCCCGCGTCCTCGTGGTCCGACGGAGGACACATCGCTCTGCGGGTCAGTCATCGTGGACCTCGTTTGTTTTCTCTGCGGGGCGGATGTTTCAGACTCCTGTTCGGCCTCTGAGCTTTCGAACAGAGTCTCGAGGTTCAGCGGAGCTACCGTCATCTCGGCGTACTCTTTGGCCTCGTCGACCGTCTGGCGCTTGAGTTTTGTACCGAAGGTACGTTCGGCCCACTGGGTGGCTTTGTCGAAGGAACGGTCAAACCCGTCGCATCCGATGCGTTCGAGCTTGTTCCCCTCTTCGGACAACGCTTTCGTGTAGTGGCTATTCAGAATATTAATAGTGTTCTGAGCCCACTTTTTTGCATTGTCCTCAATGAGGGCTTGCGTGGCGGCGTTTGGCAAAGCCGGTTTGATTACCTCTGATAGGTATTTTACAATCTCACCGATCGCAGGAGGCTGCCCTTGGCATATATTGTTCATGTGATGTTTCAATTTTATGATCTTGAACGACGTGCGGACCGAGTCAATGTGAGGGTCCGTAGACTGTTTCGGCTTTTGGTTCTGCCGGTGATGTGATTTTTTGTTTTTGGGGTGCGAGCGCACCATATACTGAGGCCCCGAGGTACAGGGCCTCGAACGGGCCCGGGGTTCAAAAGATTGCGGCCTGTCGGGCCGACGATCAAAGTCACGATAGTGAGTAGGGGCCGTGCTCCTACGGCCTCCGTATTTGACCATCTCCGCGTAGGAGAGCTTTCTTTCC